>NC_080755.1:67024318-67179318 GCF_020826845.1 Diceros bicornis minor
TTTCTTCTGCCATTCCCAATATTTTCCAACATGAGAGTGTGGGCATGAAACAAGCGTCATTATGGAAAGACAAACTCCCTCCAAAGGACCCCACCAGGTCAGTAATCATACTAGCAACTATTGTCATGTCAGTGGAAACTTCCTTTCGAGGATCTCGCACTGCTTTACAAACAGGAGCTGAGGAAGCTCACTGTGCCACTCAGAGGAAAGCCACGTTCTGCTTCTCAGCGTCCTGAATTTGACTCAAACAGCCAGGACGCAGAGCATCACAAAAATCCGAAGGACTGAAGGACTCCGGCACTGCCGCCTTCTGCAGAAGCGAGGTTGTTATTTGTAAGACATCTTAATATTCATCAGCTTGTCAACATACTTTCTGTTATTTAAAATCTTCCACCTGAGATAAAATTATTTTGTTAATGAATAATAACACAAAGCCGGATAATATGCAGCTAAATCAACCGAACAGCATGTACACACACACACCACACACATGCATTCACAGGCATATGCACACTCACACACATATCCTCACAAACGTACCACACACATGCATGCTCACTCACATACACCACTCTCTCACGCACCACACACACGCACATGCATACACACACTCACTTACACATGCATCCCCACAGATATACATACACACACACTACACACATGCATAATTACACATATGTGCTCACACATATACTCACACACACTCACACATTCACACACATATGCACATACACACATTTATCTGCCAGAAATTGTCCTGAGAGATAACACTCATACAAGAAGAGTTTTATGCACAATCTTAAAGGCTGAGGGTGGAGATCCAGACAGCACTACCTCAAGGTCACGCGTAACCACTTCTTTACCCTTTGTTATTACTGTGCAGAGCCACTTCCAGAACACACCCTGTGCTTGCACCACACTGAGCATCCTTTCTCCCGGAGTAACTGGTCATCTCATGCACAAAAGCACTGAGCCCCAGAGAGGCCCCGGGGACTGTGAGCACATCCCCGGCAGGTCTAGACCAGGAGAAGGTTCTCTCAGCTATGCCACCCAACAGGTGGCCTGCAGGATGTTAGTACCACACGTCTCGCTCACATAAAAGCGAGCGATCCAACTAGTTACCCGAGACGCAGCTCAGTCTGGGTTCACTTCTTACAAAGTTATCATCCTCACACGCACAAAAACTCTTAACATGACAATCGTTTCAGAGTTCCACCAATAAAAGAATTTGCCAAAGATTTGCTCTCAAGGAAATGCACCCAACACACACTTGATATGCTCACAGAGCGCTCGAGTGAAAGCGACCGTGGGGATCCGCTGGTCCAGCCGCTTCACCTTACAGATGAGGAACATGAGGCCCGAGATCGTGCAATCAAATACGCCTCGAGCCTGTATCTTCTTTTCTGGAGATGTCTTCTGGGAAATATGTAGATATAGCAGTGAGATGGAATCAGAGTTTCCTGGGCACGGAACAGTGACAGCCTCACACGGTCACTCGTGCAGGTGGGACGACATTCTAGACTGAATTCAATGCAGCTTCTCCGCCAAACTCCATCACCCAAAAGCAAAAGATGGTCCCAAACACTGGCGATTTGTGTCCCCTCTGCCCCCACTCAAACAAGCAGATCTAACGAATCGTACAGGGAAGCTAGCAGAGAGCAAGGCTGCTCTAAAACAGAGCTGCATCGTGTCCAGAGGCCTGCAGAGGAAGCCCGGCAAACCTCAGGACAGGAAGGGTTTACGCGCCTCGGATCTCATGAAGCGGAAGAGCTCGGCGTTCTTCCTTCTAGAACACGCTAGATCATGGACTCTCCCTCCCACCCTGACTTTGCACATTTGCACAGCCCGTGCCCTACCTGTCCCCCGTGCTCCCGCCGTTCTCACCTGCCGAGACTCCGAGGACCCTCCTGTCCGCATCTTTGTGCAGACTGCCTCAGCTGACCCGGCGGCTTTCACCCCGGGAAACCAACCATCCGGGGCCCACTCGAGACCCAGTGCAGGGTCTCCTCGTCTCTGGGCCCCCGACACCCCAGCCCAGGGGCCCACACGTCCTTTCTGCACCTCTACCGCCTTCAGGTGTCTGCTGCTGCAGGTCAGGCTTCACTGCCACTTTTTGCTTCTCTCTCTCTCTTAGACTATCAGCTCCCTGTGAACAGGGGCTGAGTCTCATTTATTCCTCCATTCCCAGCCGAGGAGTGCCTGACACATGGTGGACACTCAGCGAATGTTCACGACGGAGTGAGGGTGCAGATAAACCAGGCAGTTCACGAGACTGCTGGGGGCATATGGCAAGCTGGCTGGAAAACAGGAGGCCTGTTTATGACTCAAGTTAGCCGTTAATTCAACAGTATTAATTACATGTCTATGTGGAACTCAACTAAGCTAGACATTTAAAGAATTAAGGTCAGGGTAAGATTAAAAAAGAAAAGAGTGAAAAGGAAGGGAGGAGGGAGGGAGGAGGGAGACAGAAAGAAGGGAGAAGGGGAGGGGAATCTGTGTTACCCAAAGCCTTAAAATCTATCAGCAATAAATATTTATATAAAACTTAAGGTATTTATCACACACCTTCTTCTGAAACACGCATCTGATACAAAAAAGGGGAAAAAAAACACTGTTACTTAGAAAGCCTAAGTAAGAAAACAGATAAGAACAGGAATGACAATTTTATTCTATTCTGGGGCCGGCCTGGTGGTGTAGAGGTTAAAGTGGCACTCTCTGCTTCGGTGGCCCAACATTCACCAGTTCGGGTCCTGGGCGCAGACCTACACACAGCTCATCAAGCCATGCTGAGGCAGTGTCCCACACAGAGCAACTAGAAGGATGTACAACTATGACACCCAACTATCTACTGGGGCTTTGGGGAGAAAAAAGGGAAAAAGGAGGAAGATTGGCAACAGATGTTAGCCCAGGGCCAATCTTCCTCAAAAAAAAAAAGTTCTCATTACAAGAAAAAATGTTTTAAAAAAAGAGTCTGTTCTTTAAAATAGAATTGTCTCCAAGTTCTTTAATGAAAAAAAAAAGTAAGTTCCCTGAGTAAAGATGAAATTCAAAGCGTGATTTGTTTAAATTTGTTTAAATTAAAACACCATTACGGGTCCTGAGCCAGGTGCAGGGCAGGGCGCTCAGCCACTGGAGGTCTCTGCCTGGACTCTGTGCCTCCTGGTGCTGCTGGGGCACAGAACACCCCCAGGGGACAGAGGAATCCTGCGGGCTGCCTGTGGGACGGGCCTGGGACTCCTGACTATCCCAAACCCCAGGGCCCCTCCTTGGGAAGCATCAGGCCCCAGTTGCTAACTCTGCCCCCAAACTTCCACAAGTTCAAGGGGGCCTGGGCTCTACACAGCCCCTTCTCCTTCTTCAGAGGGCACAAGTGCACATGCTCCGTTCAGCCCTGTGCTCCCGCCCAGGGATCAGGACCAAGTGACTCACTTCTTCATTCACGTGAATAAAAACAGCTGAGGGCCTCTTCTGTGGCAGACATGTCAATGCACCGTGAGCAAGACGAACTTTAGAGGCCCCAGAGAAAGGAAGTAATTAAGCAGTCACATACTGTCATAGAATGACAGTAGGGTGGGAGACACTGAGAACCATGGGGCATTCTAGAACAGATCGCAGGGGACAGGACGTGGTCTAGGAGCAACCCACAGGGAAATACATTCCATATCACAATCTGGTCCCAGTGGATAACATTCACTGTGCATAAGAGAAATACAAGATTCATAAAGAATGCCTTCCTGATCCACATGCATGTGCTCCGACAGCTTCCGTTTTATTTTGGTCCATCGGTTTTTATTTCATTTCTGTCTAAGTGCTGGTTGCATTCCACTAACAGGCCCTGAACCCAAGGTTTGGAAATCACTGGTCAAGGGGGCCTGGGAAGGTTTCCCCGGGAAGCCTGCGCTCAGGCTGACATCTGGGAGTTGTATGGACGATGTCTGGGTGGCGGCAAGGGGTAGGAGGGCCTCCCAGGTGGGGCTGCATGAGCAGAGCCCTCGGGATGCACGCCACAGCCCACAGGTGCTCCAAACGTCCTTCCTGCCCGTCCGCCCCTGAGAAGGTGCTGTCCACCTTTGCTCACAGGGGTGCAGTTGTCCCCAAGAGACATGCTGCATGACCGAGTGGTGCCCGGAGCGCTTGGGAGAGGTCACGCAGTTTTCCAACGTGCCCGCCTCTATAAGGCTCAGGGAGTCAGGAATCTGCCCTGAATAAGGAACATGGTGGAGGCCTTCCATCCATATGGGACGGTGCAGTTCCCTAGGCACTTTCACAGAAGGGCCCTGGTTTCTTAGGCCCTGATCCTCAGCCCCTCCTCGGAAGCAATGGGGCTGATGTTACCACACAAGTTCCTGCCTCTCTGGTTTGCTCTGAGACAGCAGAGACGACACAGTGTCTGGAGTGAGGGCTGCTCTCAGGAAGCGCTAGTGGTGCCTATTGATCTGTTATCTTACTGGTTCTCACAGCCCTCCCAGTAGCAGGCATAACTGTGTCTATTTTTAAAATATTAAGACTTTTGTTATTTAAGGCTGAGATTGTGAATGATTTGACCAAGGTCACAAGACTGGAAAAGTGATAAAACCAAGAGCGGAAGCCTGTTCCTTTGGCGTCTAGACCGGCATGTCTGCTGCTGCTGTGCTCCGTCGGCCTTGTTCTCACTGTAACGACCTCTATGCTCACTACTCTCCACTCCACATGGCAGAATGGTGACTTGACCGCCTTACAGAGCGGACCTCTACACAAAGTCTTGGCTCCTACCAGAACCAAGAGAGATAAACACCAAGTCTCAGGGCGCAATTTAGAAATCAAAGTTTCACCTCATTTGCCATTGGAAAGCTAGTGAGTTGTCAAAGTCAAAGATATTGCTCAAATTTTAGCAACCAAATACATCTGCAAAAAATAATCGTTACACACTCAACTAACCAAATTTCAGCAGACTTGGCTTTCCCATTGATTTGCGTAGCCTACTGTCGATTTTTGTCGTAGATTATGTCAAATAACATATATTACCATGTGTCATATTATAGGAGAATATTTTAACATAAGTGACCAAACTGCTTGTGATTAAAAAGCACTAAATTTAAAAATCCAGAACTATTTGGTCTTAAGATGATACTGATGACATAAAACAAAATTTTTACTTTTAGCCCTAATAGCATTGTTAACTTTCAGAATGGAAATGTTCTGTTTAAAAAAACTCCCAAGGGTCCCAGAGGCCCCGTGGAGGCTGACGGAAGAGGGCCCACACTCATGATCCCCGCATTTGACTCCACTTTGCTCGTCCCCTCGGCCGCCAGGAACTGGGGGTGTGAGGAGCTCTCCTTCCACGTGAACAGCTGTCCACTAAACCTCTTGTAACGGAGTCGCTGATGTACAGAGCTGTCCAAGTTTATTAACCAGAAGATGCACCACCTCTACCACGGAGGATGCTCTCACTGTGCCCTCCCTGACCAAGGGCCTCCAAGACAAGGAATTCCATTTTTAAAAATCTAGTTAACATATCAAAGAGCAGTAAATGTGTAAATTGCTGTCCTGAGGATTCCTTTATTGCTTTTCCTTTTCAGATGTCCCCGAACCCCCATCCCGGCCCCTCTGACAAGGTTACTCATTGGAGAGAAGAGCAGGCTGTTTATGCTCTTCAGATGTTTACCTTCCGAGAGACACTTCAAAGGGCACTGATGGGGCTTTCCCCTGGCCCAGCAAACACTTAAAACCTATTGCTGTGATGGATGGAGCCTCTCCCCAGGTTTAATAAATATAAGCAGGGCCTGCTTCTCTTTTAGGGCAGCTGTTTTCCTAATGGGCTCGCAGCTCGCGGGTGGCCTGGCTGGGCACAGCTTGAGAACCAGACAAGGCTGCAGTGACGGTCCGGGGCCCTCTCTCTCTTCCTTCCCTCCAGTCCCCCTCTCAGCGCAGGAGGCTGTCTGCAAATGTTTTCCGCCCAAGCATTCCACTATCTTGACTTAATCTTTCTAGAGAGGATGATTCCCATAAAGATTACTCGTTCTTCTTCAATATCGAGTTGCCCAAATGGGTTTGATGAGCATCCTTAATTAAGTATAGAATGTAAACACATCTAAATGTTACCTCACCAAACACATTAAGTTGCTCAGAAGGTTTGATGACATCAGTAGCTCCCAGGAGAATAGCCACAAGGGCAGAGGCCCCTCCGAACAACGGGGATTTAAACATTAACTAACATCCAGCCAGTCTTCACTTCTGGCTGCTACAGAGGGCTTGGAGAGGAACTCGTGCTCAGGAAAATTTTGTTTGGGCAACAATTAGTATCATTTCTCAGTACCCATAACAATAATAGTAAAGCCTATGATTCACATTATACCCAGAACCCTTTAGAGACACTCACTAATCTTCGTAATCATTATATGATTTGCCCCCTTTTAAAAATAAAGAAACTAAGAGACTTTAAGAATCTTGGCCAGGATCACACAGCAAACTGACATTTCAACCAGTTTCTGGACTTCAAAACATGTTCTCTTTTCCCTTGACACTGTGCGTTCCTTGGTGGAAGGGAATTCAGAAAAGGCACTCCCTCCAACCAAGGCAGAGCTCGGAGACGTTATTTTCCAGCGCTAAGTCGGATGAGTCTGGTAGGCAAGCTTTATTTCATACTTGTCTTTTGGCTAAAAGGACAGGTGCCCCTAAAAACGCTTAGGAACAGCCAGGGTTGCACATTGCTACAATAAAAAAACATTTTTTTTGAACGGAGTCTATCACTTTCAAAGTTGTCTCAGTTTCGTGGACTGAGAGCTAACACACAGCTGCAAGTGTGCAAGCAGGACGTGGTGGAGAAGCTGGTTCTCTGCTTCACAACAGCTGCCTGGTGCTTCAGAATGTGTTTCTGTTCTAGCTGAAGATCCGGGTTTCAGGAAGAAGCTGTAAGCGCCATTAATGGAGATGGTTCCGCCACTGGGAAGACAGGAAGCACGGAGCGAGGCCCACAGCAGGCGCCCAGGAGGAGCTGGGTCAGTTAAACCCTCCGGTACCTTTGTGTTGATGGGCAACAGAAACGTAATTCAGAAAATAAATTATGCTTTTGAGTCACTTCTGCATGCCAGCTCTAAGTTACTCAGCAACGTAACTACATGGGAGAAGAACTAAGACTTGGTCTACCCAGGGAAAAAGAAAACGTTTGACCCGTTTTCCTCGAACATTGAGAAAGAGATCTGGCAAACTTCTCCCCAGATATCCCCCGCTCCCCTCAGGCTGATGTGTCGTCTGAACCAGCCTGCCCAGGCCCCACATACCCTTTCAGGACTGACTCACGTCCAAGATGAAGTCCCGAGTTTCATTTAGGGTTTTTTTAATAACTTGAATTGTTGGAGCCACATGTGTCTGAAGATTAGGAGACAGAAGGAACAGGGGGCTTCCTGCTCTTGACAGCTATGTCCCCCTTACTAGGATGGGAGAGGACTTGGGTCCCATCACCTTGTGACCCCAGGAATTGCAGCCAACATGCCTTCCAGAATAATAACAGCCAACATCACAATTCTCTGCATCCAGCACCGTTCTAGGCTCAACATGGAGGAAGCTGTGTCCTCACGATGACCCGCGAAGTGGGCACTATCTCCACTTTACACATGAGGAAACTGAGGCACACAGGTTAAGCGATTTGCTCAGGGTCATGTGCCTAATGACAAAGCCAAGATTTGAACCCAGAAGTCTGGTTCCAAAATCGGTTCACCAAACTGCTATGCTGTGCTCACAACTGAACAACTGGCCTAAATACTTGTGTCTGAAAACTCCCGTACCTTGAAAGCTAATGTGGGGACAAAGCCCAGGTCTGGTGGAGGTGAGTGGGAGCTCCGAGCAAGAAGGGCCAGCCCTACGCCGCTGTCACACAGGTGTCCTTCCGGAAACCTGTATCCATCTACCTCAGAGGAGCCAGAGCGCATGTGGGGCCGCGATGAGAGCCCCCGCTGTCTCCCCACCCTCCTTGCTTCCACTGCGGGCCCTGTCACTCATGTCTCGTGCCTTCCACTTCTGAAACCAAGACGCTGACATCAGAGCTCAGACCGCCTCCTGACCTCAGACCACCTCCTGACCTCAGACCACCTTCTGACCTCCCACCGCTGCACCCCTGGAAAGAGTCCTCATCTCTGCTTGCTCCGGGACCCCCCACAGTCTCGCCACCACTTCTGCGGTCTGTCTCCTTAGCATGTCCTTCATCCTCTCAGTCAACACACTTTCACAAGCATCCACTGTGTGCAGGGATGCGCTGACGAACAGGAGAGCTAAGCCCCTCATTCCACACGCCCACCTGGCCCAACCACAAGGAGAAGGTTGCGTGTTCTCCTCCGTCCTGTCACGTTTTTAATGGTCTCCTCTTGGTGACATGGGAACAGAAGCAAGGGATTATTTCTCTGTGCCTAAATGCAGGTCATTAACTCCATTTTTAAATTAGTTCTGCCAAGTAATGGTACATTGTATTTGACTGCTATCGTCCTAAAAGAGAGAGATGCGTTAAGATTTCATATGCTGGGATAAAATTAAAGTTCTACAACAATAACAATTTTAAGAGTTATTGTGACGATTAACGATGTGGTTAGTCCTATTATCATTCAATAAATAGGAGTTGTTTTGCTTTAAGGAAAAAGCTTTAGGGGAAATGCATATGGTAAACTCAGTCTTAGGACAACGCTCCTTAAATAGACATCAAGACCATAGAATAAGCCAGATCCCGAAGTGGAACACAGGCCAGCATCACCAAAGCGTAAGCAACGACTGCTGAGCTCAGCAAAGGTTTATATTCCTTCCAACGTGGGTGGAAAGGTGTGTGCATGTCTATACCCCACAGCAGGTTCATTTTGCAATCCTAAAATGTAAGCACAAGGTTAATAAATGAACTGTAACTTACCAGGATTTGAGTTCGTTGGAAAAGATGGAAATTTCTGAGGCCCAAAGACAGTCATTGGACAAGAAATGCCTGGCCTGAGGCCAGCATGTCCATGTACACAGGACGCATAAGTCTGTTCTAGACACATTTGATGGAAACACAAGTTGTGGTATAAAGCCAAGTGACAAACAAAGTATTTGTCAAAAAGATCAGCTCGTAATTGAAATCCAAATTTAATTAAAAAGAGAGAAAAATACTTATTACGTTCTTAATGAGATGAGGGACATTCTGTGCATTCAGCTTAGAAGAACAGCAGCATTGAAGAGTCTTTAGGAAAATACGGCCGTCCATTCCTAAAGGTCTGCCAGTTCTCGATTTACAGAAAAAGGAAGGAATTCGTGGACTCACAGTGGCCTGGTCACTCTGACCGTGTGTGTCCCTCGGGTCAAAAGCCAGACGAGATGAGCTGAGGCAATTTACAGCCACGTGTGCAGGGCCCCAGGCTTCCCTCCTCTCTGGAGCAGGTGGGCTGGGGCGCTGCAGTAGCGTCTACACAGCACGGGCCTGCTGCAGGCTGCCCCCGCCCCCACCAACATGGAGATACACTTCTAAGCCATCACCTAGGAGGCTCCAGCCAGGGCCACACCACAGCCGTGATGGGGCTGCACCAAACACCCTCCGTCCACAGAAACCTACACTGGCCCTGGGACACGATTTCTATTGAGTTTTTGTGCTTTTTCTGGGTGTTTACCGTGCTCCCCTCTTGTTTGTGAGTGGAAACAGTGAGGAGGAGAGAGGGCATAACAGAGAGACCAGTGAGAGGCACCTGAAAAGCTTAGACGGATGCTGTTGACAGAGGCGGCCGGTTCCAGGTCAGCCTTGTAACTCCAGCAGAGCCCTTGTCTAAAAACGTAGGGGGAGAAAGGATTATCCATCAGGTCTCTCCCACCTTTGAAGACCTAAAACCAGAAGTCTCCTTTCACGAGGACCCTAGCCCCACGTGAAAAGGACAGGGCACCCGCTGTCCACCAGGTGCCCTCCACAGAGCCCAAGGACGTCAGGGACAGGCCAGCTGGCAGGGCCACTGGGTGGGAGGTGGCACTGGGAGGTCCGACGGCTGTCACCAGCTCTGCCGCAGACCCCGGTCCCTGAGAAAGGGACAGAGAGGGCAGGAATCCCCAGATGTGCTGGTCAGTGCCTGCTTGTCCCCTGGACATAACTCATCTCCATCGCCCTCCAGAGAACCACGGTCCCGGGGGCCGCAGGTCCAGTCCCGAGAGAAGCAGAAGCTAAGGAGCAAGAGCCTGGCCAATACCTCACTTTACAACCGGTGTTCCCCGAGCAGACCCTCGGCCAGGCCACCCTCCCAGGTCTGGAGAGGCTGAGAGGGCCCTGCAGGAGTGTCTACAGAGTGGGAGGGTGACCCAGGCGCCTGCTCCCTGCCCTGGATGCTCTGCCAACAGGACTCCTCCACCATAAATGTCATGAGAATTCAGTAGTGCCCTTGAAGGGAGCCTCAGACAAGGCCAGGCACTTGGAAGATGATCCAAAAGTGGTGGGATACAGTGGGAGAGGGGTTTCTGTGTGGTAATTACCAGGATCTGATCAACACCAGCCGGTCAGCAAGGCCAGCAGAGGCCACGACAAAGTAGCTCCAGGGTTGTTCCCTTCAGCTCAGGAGGGCGAGGTGCCACTGCTCCTGCGGCTACTTCGGGGCATCGGGATCATGAGTGCATGGCCCAGGGAGGGGAGGCCTCCTCAGACACCATCACGCCCACTGTGGACAGACGTGCAAGGGATGAATTCTGCACGCGAGAAAATACAGTCCTTTTTTGTTCTAACTGAATTGGTCAGTCAGCATGGTGGGCACAGCTGTCAAAATCTAAGATGTGCAGTTTTCTTAACTTTGAAATATACCAGTATTTCCTCATCGGCACCAGACGTGCCAAAGCCCCGTCCAGTTGCGCAGTGACTTCCTCCTCCAGGCCTCCCCGCACACACGCCCTCAGCTCCAGACACAACCACAGGGCCCAGGCCCAGCTCCCGGCAGACCGGCCCCGCACAGCATGCGGCTTACACTCGGCTCAGCGGCCACCTGCGCTTGTTTCCTGCCCTTTTTTAGGCAATATCTAAACCAATTCTGACTTGGACACACAAACGACCGTTCCTTTTCCCTGCCCATCCTGCCGCCTGGGTGCCGGCGCCCTCCCTGACCATCCTCCCTCACACACACACCCCAGCCCTAATCTTCTCTTTTTCACTGAAACACGATACCATGCTTTTTTAAAAAAAAAGGCACCTACAGGAGCTGGCCCGGTGGCTTAGCACTTAAGCTCGGGTGCTCCGCTTCGGTGGCCCGGGGTGCTCAGGTTTGGATCCCGGGCACGGACCTGCACACTGCTTATCAAGCTGTGCTGTGGTGGCGTCCCATATAAAGTAGAGGAAGATGGGCACAGATGTTAGCCCAGGGCCAATCTTCATCAGCAAAAAGAGGAGGATTGGCAATAGATGTTAGCTCAGGGATAATTTTCCTCACAAAAAAAAAAAAAAAAGAAAAGAAAAACAGGACCTATGATCTTATTCCCTCTCTTGTGAGATTTTCAGGAGGAACATAACCATCTATGACTTAAGAGCTGTGGATAATCAGATAACAGGCACAATCTTGTGGGATTTTTTGATTTCTAGGAACAGGAAATGTGTTGGGCTTTAGGGCTTCATTCTGTAGTACGGATTCTACCCAAAGCTCCCTGCACACGAGTCTGATTCAGGAAACCGCAGAAGTCCAGCCGGCGGCAAGCTCAGTGCAGGAGCCCTTGCCTGTGTCCCTGCTGGTGAGGCGGAAAGTGGAGGCCTCGCGACCCTGACGTCCACAGAAGATGGCTTCCTGCAGGAGCCGCGAGGCCCACAGGGCACCGAGGCTGGGTGGGAGCGCGGCATCCAGAGGCAGCAGGCAGCAAACCTGGACCCAGGCCTAAACTGGCGGAGCAGCACTTGGAACGAAACGCGTCAGGAGCAGCCCTTCCGTCTGAGTGAAAGATGCTGTGCCGGTGGCCCGCTGCGAGGGAGGGAAGGAGGCCTCCAGTGTCGTCACTCCCACATGGCTGCACCCGCCGGAGGCTGGATGGCCAAGTCCGTCTGCAACGCAGTCACTCAGCTTCGCCTGCTAACCGGCCGTTTCCGGCGTTAAGGGTGCAGGGCTGCGTTGTGCTGTTGGTGGCTGTGTATGCCTGTTAGCGGCCAAACCCCACGTTTTCAGTGTGCGGGATCTGAGAGGCCTGTCTAATTCTCCAAGAAGACAACTCCTCCAGAGGAAGCTCGTGTCTGAAATCGCCTGTTCGGTCACAAGAACCTCGCCAGCACTGTCCTCTTGGGCTGCCCCCAAAGGCGTTCTGCTGAGCAACAGGCTAGGCTGACAAATCCTTCTTAAGTTTAGGAAAATGGCTTTTAATTCTTGATGCACATCAAAAGTAAACAGCATGAAAAGCAGAGCTCTGAGAGCTCGTTCAGAAGCACACAGCCGGCTGACCAGGCTTTTTCTGTGCGAGCTACACTGGTTCTGCTGCCCTTCCACACAGAGGAGCCACCACCCTCCCCAGAAGGCAGCACTTCCATCCAGTTACTCACTGGAAGTCGACCGCAGAGCTGGATGTTCCCACACATGAACAGAATGAACGTCTTCTTTACTCAAGATGAATCCTATTCTATTTCCAGAAGGCCACTTCTCATTAATGAAACCATTGTAATTAAGAAAAAAATGCAAGAAACGTAAAATTCAAAAGTCCAATTGCGGCTGCAAGATAATTATTGGCTTTCTGATTATAACTGTTTCTTACCTATAATCCCTGTTCCCTTAGTCATTAGTGTTGCCATTATCGTCATCACTGAGTCTGATATTAAGAAACAGCGAATTTCCATCAAGTGAAAGAGCGATTAGCTGAGCTGTGTCCACTTGACCACAAATGAGCCTAGGAAGGAACGCTGCGCAAGCTTAATACTTAGTTGCAAAAGTAGAGTCAGGAAAATGTGGTTGGTGTGGGGGAGGGTCACCAAGCGGTCCTCACTCACCTGTGAGTTCACTCAACTGAGGAGCACCTTTGGAGATGAATGACCCGCAGATGGCACCTTTGGAAAAAGTCTGACTTCTTTGGTTTATTATTGCTAACTTTCTTTAAGAAGTAAATAGGTTCCCACTTGGGCTCTGATGTCTTCTTTGTGTCGAATGTTGGATGAACAAGAGTTCCTGAGAGTGCAATTTTGAAATACCCATCTCTGCAGAAAGGCTACCAGGTATCAGGGCTCGAGCCTCTGCCCTGCTGGAGACATGGTGATGAGCTCATCGGAGGGCACAAGGCACTCTGAGCCCCTCCCACCGTCCCTGGTCCCTGCCTCCCACCCCCAGCAGCTGATGACAATTAAATCTACGGGTGGAAGGAATTCACCTCGCGCCACTCCGCTGTAATTATAACTTTGCTGCCGACTCCCAGCTCTGACAGGCTCCGTCTCGTCTGCTCCTTGGCGCTGCGGCGTTTATTTACAATCTCAAGAACGTCTCAAAGACGACGGATCCCACGGATGCCAGTGATGGGTGATGGATATATTGCGGACAGTTAGTAGGGGGTAAATATTGAAAGGCAGGGCTGGAATAATGGACAGTTATGTAAATTTCTCAGGACACTTTACAGGCAGCCTTTGCAGCGGGCATGGGTGTCGAAGGTCGAGACAGCTGGACACCAAGGAGAACCCAGGAAAGCTCTGGCTGGAGCCGCTGCGACATCCCGAGGTCCAGTGAGGTCTCACACCACGGCGCCTGGCAAGCTGTTCACATCGCTTTCACAGTGTTCACCACTCATTCCACACCAGCAAAACCTCTGCAACTTCTTCACCTGAGACCCACGATCACACAACCGAGACGCACAAAAGCAGACACCACACGCCAGAGACACACTTAGGGGCTTTGAGCCAATTTCTCACCCTCATTCCACTTTTTCTCTCCATTTTCTAAAAAGCTCCTTCTCATAGGCTCTTTCGCATGTGAACTGCAACACCAACCTATGACATTTATACTTCCTCTACCTACCAAAGCAATGCGTTAGGATCCTGCCACATGGGGAAATGTTGAAAGGCACCGTAGCATTATGAAGAAATGCTCGGAATAAATCATTAGCACGTGGCAGGATTCAGAAGCTGCAATAAGAATAAGAGCAAGAGGAAGTGACTCCTGCCACTTCCACCTGAGAACACGGATATAAGACTGCATCTGTCCTAGTCTTCCTCAACAAAATCTGAGCTGCGTAACACTCCTGAGAAGATTATGAGGTAGAAGTGTGGCTAAATGTCAGATATTTGAAAGATGAATCTCCTGATCAAGTTACAAGAAAATTTGCATTTTAGATATAACATCCCATTTTAAATAATTTATTGTTTAAAAGATAGCATATAATTTAACACATAAATTGCTATTATGCTTGCTGCGATTACATGTGCATATATGGAACATGAGAAAGGGAACATAATCCTTTGGGAAAATTTGTTTCTATTTCTGTTATTCTGTGAAATGGGCACAATGACCCCCAGCCTCAACAGCATGCTGCAGTGGCCTCTGCTGGGAGCTGTTCAGAGACAGGCTGCTGTGAACACGCAGCAGAGTTAGCGTGTCTGAGGCCCCACTGCATGTTTGTACTTACTTTACTACACCCGGCGTTGAGGGCCGGTCTGTCAGTTTTAAGCAGAAAGCGTGTAGGAGCTTCCCAAACCTGTGGAAAGCCACTTCTGTTTGCTGGAGCCTGGTCCATCACTACGTAATCATAAAAATCATGTTGTAGAATATTTAATGATGAGGAAGTGTCTACAATACATCAAATGATTAAAACAGGAAGCTGCGTTCCCAGAGTTATAAAAGCATGAAGACTACTGACATACTCACGTATCAAGGCTCGCAGGAGAGACGTCGAGGTCCCGAGGGTTAGCATTCCCCCGCGTTACTTCCTTCTTTGTGCTCTTCTAGATTTGACACTGTTTTCTGATGGTGTGGTGCCTTTGTAACCAGAGAGAAACACCATGAATGCTGTGTTGGGTCTGTTTTTTAAAGGGTGCCATCTCCCTTGCCAGGTTGGTGCCTCTCCTCTTTTTCTCTCATCCTCCTTTGAGCAAAACCCTTAGGATTTCTGGATCACTGAGAAATGCTCTTATTAGGACTCTGTTGCTGAAAAATTCAAGAATATTATTCTTCTTTCTGCCTTAAGAGTGGCAGAGTCTACTTTCTAGCAGTGACAATAATCAAAGGTGCTTTTCTCTGTCATCTAGTGGGGCAGGGTGTGGGATCAGTAAGGATGAGACGTCGGAAGTGGAGAAAGAAGCAACTGAGGAGGATTCGAGGTGGGGATGAGGAGAGGATGCTCAGAGAGAAACGAGGTGCCCAGCCCCGGTGACAGTCACTATGACACCTGTTCTTCGTCACTTTCAAAGCCGGGCCGCAGGTATAGGAAGAGCAGATGACTGGGGGTGAGTCTGGAGAAAACCACCTGCCCAGCGTTCCCAGCCTTTGCTTCCAGCTCAAGCACGAAAGGATTGGCAGCTAAATGGGAAGGGAACAGACGTGGAAATTTCCAGCGAGCGGTGTTCCGAAACAAACCTGCCAGCCAGGCCTGCAGAGCAGGGACAGGAGGGACCCTATCTAAGGGACCCGAGGCTGCTGTAGACGGGGGCAGGTGGACACGTAGGCACTGGGAGGGCGGGTCCTCTTCCCATGACTGCCGTCTGTGCAAATCCTGGTCCGATTCAGAAACTGACTCGTGCTGAAATAGACCCAGCTCAGTTCCCTGTGAGCAGTAAAGCTTTTCTGACGACACAGTCACATTCTTAGGGGAAATGAATGTTAATTGCTGTCTAGACATTTTATTACTACAGCGAAGCATTGGTCATTGACCATCTCTCTTTCACACGTGAAACTCTAGGTCAGCCTGAATTGTTTGTTTCTGAGGAAGATAATTCGGGCTCAGAGTGCCGTGTAACTGAGAACCACATTCCGGTCGGGGGCTCGCGGGAGAAGAGCAGAAGTGGGTCGCCACGGGGGCTGGGGACGAAGTCTACTTTACGGGGCATGTATTCACCTGACGTGTAAAATGCGGACTAATCGGCGGTGATTTTGAACAGGTTCCGCCAATATGTGACTTCTCTTCAGCTTGTGTACATTTTTTTTTCTCATCATTCTTGTAATAGTTTTTTTTTCAATTGTTTTTCAACTACTTTCCAGGAGAGCTGTACTTTCATTAGAGTTTGAGATGGTGACAACTGATAGACAAGAGCACTGATTCCTGCCACTCTTGGCCGGCCGGGCTGAGGGCGCGTCTGCCTGCGCGGCCCGGCGTGCGGGTGCTGGGCCTGAGCGCCCGCGGGAGAAGCCTCGGCCAGCCCTCTTCCCTCCCGGGCAGCTGCTCATGGGCGTTCATCCTCCACACCACCCTACTCCACCCCCTACTCTGGACCAGTCAGGAAGAGACCACGGGCTCCCCCACACCTCCCTGCGGGTTTCTCCTCTCATTTGACCTTAATTACAAAAGAAGAGGTGGGAGGGCCAGAGGGAGAGAACAAAGGAGGCTGGGAGGTGAAATTTCCTCCAGAAACTACAGATGAGACTTCTCAGAGCTCCCGAACAGTGTGTCCAGTCACCTTCCAGTTCCTGAGTGGCCATGACGGGCCTAGCACCCAACTCTGAGCCGCGAGAAGGGCGTCAGCCCGGGGGTCTGCAGAACACACCCCTCGGGTCTCGATGGATGCTCAGCGAAGCTTCTTCCAGCCTCCCCTCCTGCACCTTGAGCCCCACCCCAGAGGAAGACCCCAGCCCTGGGGTGTGGAGGGTCCACAGAGCAGAGGGAAGGGCAGAGCTGTCCCCTCAGGTCACTGCAGACAGCTGCTCGTGCCATGTGGGTTGTGAGGTACGCACGTGTTGGGGAGCCTGGGTTCTGCTTGCCAGTCAGCATAGCAGCTATTGGCAAATGCCAACTGGGAATGTCGGCTGCATTGATATCCCCAGAATCGCATTTCATCCTGGGGCATCCTCAAGGACGACAAACGCTGAGTCACAGACTTCTGTTGACGCAGTCATTCTGTAAAACCACCTTGATGTCCAACACTCCTAAAGCCCTGCATGTCCCCAAAAAGGGGATTGAGGAAAGGGACCCCGGGCCCTTGGCAGTACATGGTGACACCCGAGTATTTCTCCCCAGATTTGCAACGGGCACCCCCTCCAGGAGGATCAAGCAGATGAGGCTCCCTGTGACCTCAACCAAGTCCACTCGAACTTGCTATTTCAAAACAAATCGCAGACTTTGTCCCAAGCACCCAGGTTCTGAGTCCAGTCCTCCATCTTGCTAATTAAGGGACGTCACCTCTCCGACGTGTCTCGGGGCACATGCACTTGTGCCAGGGGGCGTGCTACCTTGTCACCCTGCAGCATAGAACAGGACGCCTATCAATTTCTCAGAGAAGCCCTGTCAAAAATGCTATGAACAGGTTTTGACTAGAAAATGCCTAGTGGTGGGGGACAATGATGTTCCTCAGCTAATCCATGGAGAGAGGTTGTCTCTGACTAGCTGTGGAGAAGGCAGAAGAAGGCCCATCTGACAGCCTGCCTGGAGGCGGTGGCCCTCCTGGAGTGGCCCCTGGAGGTCAGGCCGTGAGCCCCGGGGACAGTGTTTCCCAGACACACGGGTGGATCTGGAAAACTCCACGTGCCAGTCTGCTTTCACAGTCTGAGAGCACTTAAGGAAAAGGAGGATTTTTTTTTAATCAGAGAAGGTGATTTTGTTTTATTTTGGCTTTTTTGTTGTTTTTAACAACTTTGTTGAGATATAATTTACGTACCATAAAGTTCAGTTTAATGTGCACCATTCAAAGTTTTCAGTATAGTCTCAGAATTAATTATGCAACCGTCACTGTATGCATTGTATTATCACTAATTTTAGAATATTTCATCATCCCACAAAGAAAGCTTGTACCCATTAGCAGTCACCCCATCCCCCATCCACCCCCGACCCCTGAGCAACCACTAACCCACTTTCTGTCTCCAGATTTGCTTTCTGGACATTTTATATAAACACCATCCACAACAGATGGCCTTCTCTGGCTGGCTTCTTCCTTTAAGCAGAATATTTTCAAGGTTCACCCGGGCTGCAGCGCGTAGCCGCTACAATACCTCATTCCTTCTCATGTTCAAGCGATATTCCACTGTGTGGTGGAACACATTCGTTTATCCACCCATCAGCTGATGGATGCTACAGTTAGGTTGTTCCCACTCTTCGGCTATTTTGCATAATGCCACTATTGACATCCTCGTATGAGCTTTGTGTGGACTATGTGCTCACTTCTCTTGGGCACAAACCTAGGAGTGGAGTTGCTGGGTCATGAGGTAACTCTATGTTTAACAGTCTGAGAAACTTATGTTGACTTTTATACCTATTGAAACTCAGGACTTCCAAGAACTTCTTTTCTCTCTCTCTATCTCTCTCTCTCTCATTATCTGGCAGAGCCAAGCCACCACCTGCAACTTTTATTCTGGTTTGCACATCACAAAGCTACAGCAACCCACTCCAGTCCCACCCTGCACGAAGTTTCCAAATGTGTAGCAGCACAAGTCTCAATTAACCCGAGTTCACACAAGTGCGGCTACAATGGACGGGGACAATGGGTGTTGTTTTATTTCTTAATCCACCAAGGTCCCAAGAATGGGCCTCGGTTTGAAATGACCTAAGAGGCACTTGCCCCAGAGGCTGACTTGAAGCATCTCAGGGACATAAGGGCTTTTATCCCAGTGCTTTGTACATTCCTTTTGTGCATAATCTGTTCCTAACAAGGTACCTGCTTCTGGCAATTCTTTTCTTCTGAAAAAGCAATGGAAAAGAGTTGATGTTTTACAATTCTTGTTTGCAGGCTAAGAAGAAAAATTATTTTCTAACAAGCCAAAGGAGAAAAGAATTGTTATAGCCCCACCCTAACAAGACAATTGGTAAAAACAGTAGCTCAAGTCTGAGAAGGCAATGATTTTTTAAAATATGTCTTTTCATGCACACTTTGCAAAAACAGCTCCTCCCATCTTTAGAGAAAGTCTCCCCTGAGTCCTGCAGAGGACTAGGTGGGGGGCCCACCGTGCACGGGTGGTTCAAGCAGCTGCTCCCACGTCCGTGAGATGCTGTTCAGCTACCTGATGTCAGATTTTTTTTAACCAAGTCAAGCAAGTGACTGAATAAAATCAGTATGCAATTAAGGGCCCCTAGTCTTGCGATGTTTTCTATCAGAGCCAACGAGGAAAGGCCACCCACACACTGAATCTGCCCCAGAAACGTTTTGGAGAACTGAGAGAGAGGAGCAAGTCACCTTGTATGGTTTTCTGAGAGCCGGTTTATCCCCACAGGGGCCGCACTTTCTGGAAAGTCGGGGGCCAAAGGATGGCAGGTCCACCAGGAGGCGAGGCCAGGCCCCTCGGGGACGCTCCAGGTTCACACAGGCCACCTGCTGTCATGCTAGCCTCCAGCATCCCAGGTCTCCAGGGGAGCAGTGCTGGCCCCACCCAGGGGCTGTTCTCCCGGGGAAGAACTAGCCTGCGATCTGACAGAGGTCGTCACGACCAGAGTGTGCCCGCCACACCCTGAGCGAGCAGACGGGCACGCTCCTGGGACTCACGGGCATCAGAGTTCACCGCGCCCATCAGGTGCCAGGCTTGGGACGTGCAGGTTCCTGGGATTTATCAAGAACGAGACACTCCCTGCCCTTGGAAGCCTGTATTTTATCAGATTTCATTAGAGTCCCCGTGCTCTGTCACACAGCTCAATGATGCCTCTGTAGGTGACAACAGCAATAATAATAATAACACATTTAGTCCTTGTTTATCGAGCATTTGTCATGTGTTAGACTTCATATCCTTTATCTCACTTAATTCTAGTAACAGAGCCATGAAGTGGTTACTCAATCAAACCATCAACCCTCCATGCATCCAGGCTCCTTCTCGGCTCTCGGGACACAGGGATGGACAGGACGGGCAGCCTGCGCCCTCACGGAGCCTCCATGTGAACAGACAGGTCAAGAAAACCAGTTCAGACTGTGTGCGCTCCCATGGAATAATGGGGGAGATTAAAGAGCTGGGGTAAGAGGGAACTGTTTTATTATTTATTTATTTATTTGTCTGTTTATTTATTTATTTATTTTGCTGAGGAAGACTGGCCCTGGGCTAACATCCATGCCCATCTTCCTCTACTTATGTGGGATGCCTGCCACAGCATGGCTTGGTAAGTGGTGCGTAGGTCTGTGCCCGGGATCCGAACCTGCGAATCCTGGGCCACCAAAGCGGTGTGAGTGAACTTAACCACTAGGCCACAGGGCCGGCCTCAAGAGGGAGCTGTTTTAAACAGGACCGTCAAGGAGAGCACCGTGGTCATCCTGTCTGACAAACAAGAAACTGCGGCCCAGAGAGGCTAACTCCCTGAGCTCACCACCCAGTGCAAGGCGGGGGGTGGGGGGGCGCCGAGTCCCCAGACAGACGTGTCTGAGTGGCCATCCTGTCCTCATGTTCTCCACACTTGTGCCCTCTGGATCCAAACCCCCAATTTACCACCCGCCCTGCTAGAGGGCCAACCCAACTAAAAGTCCAAGTCCCCCAAGGCTGCCCTTCACGACATTCCTTCTCTGTTTTCCCATCCTGCCTGCGAGTGTGTAAGACGTGTGTCCCCAGCAGATCGGAAAGGGCTGGGTCTTCTTTAAATCCAGCTTGTGCTGGGCACTCACTAAACACCTGACGGAACACGATTTTACAAGGAGCAGAGCTGCACAGAACAGTGAAATCACCCCGAGAACTAACCCCTAGAACAGGAGCCCAGCACTGCCCACGCCCCGCAGCGCCGTGCGCTAGGTGTTTCTCAGCCCCTCCCGATCACTGCTGGAGGGAGAGCCCTGGGAATCCACGTGGAAATTCATGTTGTGTAAGGATAAGAGGTAAAAAATTCAGCAGATTAATGGTTCTCTTCTCTCTTTCTCTCAAACTGTAGCGTGGTAATCCTTAAAATGTGGTAAACTTAGAAATTCCACTAACTTCTCTTCTTTTTTTCACAGCTACATGAATAAATAAGAGCTTAGAGAAAGAGGAGAGACCAGGAACCACCACATGTAAGAGGCATAAAGATGCTGAGGAGGACGCCGCCCATCACAAGCTCCCTGGCCAGCCAGCCACCTTCGCTTGGTCGGCCCAGTAGAGGAACCTGGGAACCTCAGTCCTGCTCTGCAGGCGGCGGTCAGACAGAAAGACAAATGCAGTCACTGGGCAGCTGGGGCCATCTCCTGTCCACAGGTGCACAGACTGCCCCACTCCTCACCTGGCTGCCCCCGACCCCACGAGTGTGAAACCTACGTATGAACCTAGTGACTGAAGCCCAAAGGCCCCCACCATCATCGTCATGTCCCAAAGGGCCGCATGCGGGGAAGTCATCCAGGGAGGAGCATTGGGTGGGGTCTCCCGGACCACCCGCTGATGTCAGCCCGGGTGTTTGGTCCCCACCCCGCCTTGGCTTGTCCTGCATTCGTACTTCCTTCTAACATACCTTTTCCTGCTTCCTTTTTGCCTTTCTTGCAAATTCCACCGGCTAATGTTTTCTATTAATTTAAATTTGTGTAAATTGAGCTTTACACTTACATTGACCTTGGACCTTTTTCTGTTGAAACCGTTTTGTTTCTTCTTTTTATCACTACTTTGGGCTTATTTTATCTTTTTTGCTTTGTACCTTTTGGTTTTTTGTTCCATTATCCCTTATTTGCTCCTAACTCTTATTTTGCCTTTTATCTATTTTTTATCTTTTCTTAGTATATTTTTCACAGAACTTGCTTATTTACTGTCACCAGTGTTTATTCCATCCTTATCCCTCAGTCCTCACATCCAGTGTCCAAGTAATCGTCACGTCCCGTCCATGCCGTTTCTAAACACCTCCTGACGCTGTTCCCTGCCCACCCCAGCTCCTGGCATGCTTGCGAGCACACACACACTTTCTACCACACACACACAGGTACTCCCACATGCACACACGCACCTTCCATCTCACACACACACTCACACACACAGCTTCTATCTCATACACACACACTCACACACACATTTTCTCTCACACACACTTTCCATCTTACACACACACTTTCCATCTCACACACACTTTCCATCTCACACACACACACACTTTCTGTCTCATACACACACACTCACACACACACCTTCTATCTTGTACACACACACACTTTCTGTCTCATACACACATACACTCACACACACACATCTTCTATCTCATATACACACTCACACACACACCTTCTGTCTCATGCACACACACACACACCTTCTGTCTCATACACACACTCACACACACACTCTTTCAGTCTCATACACATGTGCACACACTTACACACACACACTTTCTATCACACACACTCTTTCTATTTCCCTACCCAGCCCCTTGGCTCCAGCTGTCACTATTTCTCGTGTTGGCCTTGGAGGCAGCCCCGCCTTGCTCTCTGTGGTCTCTCTCCAGCTCCCCTGCACTAGATTCCTAGGTCTCTGCCTCTCCCACTGCTGGTCCTCTCACACTGTCAATCTTGGACCATCCACTGAGGTGAAATTGAAAAAGATACATAAAAAATAATAAACCTTCTTGGAGTTCAGGGATCATTTATTTAGTTGTTTTTCCCCTAAGAATCTCCATTCTCAATCAGGTAAGGAGTCTCGTCCCGCCATGCTTCAAACACTGTGCGCAGGATCTTGTAACCGGTCCGGGTGGGGGGTCAGGATAGGGATGTCTGCTCTACGGGGCAGGAGGGAGGCAGATCAGAAAAGGACACTGAGAGGATGGGACCCTTTAGCTGAGCGCAGAGGGGTGAGAGGGGCACCACTATGCTTCCCCATCTCCTGGGAGTTGAAAGTCAATTTTAAAAACCACAAATACACACATCTTTATAAATGGAGACGTTGTTAGAGTGGGTATAACTGTAATGAAAGAAGAGATTTGGGGGCTATCGGGAACAGGCACTTACCTTTCACAGACAAGGAAAGAGAGACTCATGAAGGGGAACTGATCTCCTCAAAGTCGCACAGCAGGTGGCCAGACCCGGCCTGGGAGCTAGTGGGCTCTAACCCTGGCCCTGGCCGGAGCTCCTCCAAAGAGTCAGCACTTTCCCCCATCGTGATCTTAGACGGGTGTACTGCCATCTGATTAACACTAATTTACAACATTTTAAAAATGTCTTCCTCTCTCTTTTGTCAATAATTTATGGTTAAAAAAACAAAAATATTCAAAGACATAGGTAAGGAGAGAGAAAGAAAGAATGAAACCACTTTTGTCATTTGAAGAACATGTGTTATGATTTCTCTTGTCTGTAGGGATTACTGTGATGGTGAGTTGTATGAGTTAACTCGGCTGGGCCATGGTGTTCATCCATTCAGGCTGCTGTAACAGAACACTCCAGACTGGGCGGCTCAGACGACAGATATTCCTCACAGTTCTGGCAGCTGGAAGTCCAAGATCAAGGCACTGGCAGCTTCACCGTCTGATGAGGACCACTTCCTGGTTCGCGGATGACAGTCTTCTCTCCATGTCCTCACATGGCAGATGGGTCGAGGGAGCTCTCTGGGGTCTCCTTTATGAGGGCATGAATCCCATTCATGAGGGCCCCAACCTCGTGACCTAATCACCTCCCGAAGGCCCCACCTCCTAACACCATCACTTGGTTAGGATTTCAACACATGAATTTGGGGGGACACAAACATTTAGCCCATAACAGCCATAGTACCCAGATGTTTGGTCAAACATTATTCTAGATGTCTCTGCGAAGGTATTTTTTGAATGAGATTAACATTTAAATCTTTACTCTGAGTAAAGCAGATTGCCCTCCATAATGTGGGTGGACCTCATCCAATCAGTTGAAGGTCTTAAGAAAAAGACTGACTTCCCCCAAAGAACAGGGGATTCTGCCAACAGAGGCCTTCAGACACAAGCAGTCAATCACTCTCTCTCTCTTTCTCTCTCTCTCTCTATATATATATACATACACACACACACTCTCTAAGATCTAAGGCAACTAGCAAAGATGCATACAACACTCCGATATGAAATAAAACGCAAAAATAAGGAAAATGAGGTTAAGAGGAAACAATGTTGAAGGCACGACAGAGCGAGGAGCAAGGTTGGTGCTCACTTGCGTGTGATCCAGCTCCGATCGCATAACTGTGCAAGAGACAAGCATGTGGGGGCAACGCTGATACCCAGAGGCACATTGAGGGAAGAGGTCGCCGTGCAGAGCCCGCCGTGGAGCACGAACCCCTGTGCTTCCACACCACGCTACACTTGTTAAATTTACCAACGTGCCCATGGCCCTGTGGGGAGGCAGCCTTCAGCGAGCCATGCTTGATATTATGGGATTCCATCTCCTCGTCATCTCTAATTGGATTAGGAAGGGGTTCCTGACCCAATAGCAGAAAAATCAAAGGTTGACCAATGACCTATGACCCAAGATGAGCTCCTGCACATTCCTCGGCTGTATCGTTGAGTTCAGAAGCATGGAGAGAAGGGGACAGTTGACAGTGGGGGCTGGAAACCTAAGACAGTGTGGGAGCAGAGGTGGCCGAGTCAGGAGGATCAGAAACCACAGGTGAGCAGGGTGCATGGCGTCAGTGCGCAAAAAGCGCCAGGAGAGAGCAAGGGCCGCAGACACAGGAAGGCGGGGACGCCCGGGAGCTGGCGCTGCCATCAGGATCCCCGTTGCCTGCCAAGAACCTTTCTAAAGCCGCCCTTCTTCAGCAAGCTTGCATGGGCCTCCGTCTCGTGCCTTCAGAACAGCCCAATGAAAACACTGACTACATGAAGCATCTACTGAAAAGATACAGACCAAAACGAAAATGATTTATCTCTGGGTTGTTAAATGTCGTGATTTTTATTTTCTTCTCTTTCTCCTATCCCCCATACTTTATAGATTTTCAACATATTACTTTTATAATCAGAAGAGGCAATTTTATTCTTTAAAGGTGAGGCCCCATGAGCCATTTTTCACCCACGTGGCTGGAGTCACATATGCAGTCTCGCAGCTGGGGCAGAAGCAGAGTCGACGTGGAAGGGGCTGTGAGGGGCACCTGGATGGCACCCGGGTGAGGGTGTGGAGGTGGGGCCGCCCCGAGGGGGCAGCCCCAAGGATGGGCAGTCTGAGGCGCGTTGACCCAGGTGCAGCCAGAGATCTGGAGTCACCGTCAGGAGCGGCCACGGTCAAAGCTGAGGACAGAGGGGTGGTTGGATGTCAGGGAGAGTGAGAGGCTGTGACCAGGTGCAGGAGGGAGGAGGTGAGTGTAAGGGATGAGCAGAGCCAGAGCAGCCCCTCAAGGAGAGGGAGAGACGCAGAGCAGGCGGCCGGGAAAATCTCCTCAGGGATGTAGGCCGGGGCAAGGGGTGGGGGGTGGCGAGTTGAGGGCATTTCCCCTGGGGGTGGGATGGTGGCAGCAGCCCCACATCAGTAGGACCCTTCACTTTCTGACAAGTGGAATCTTTCCTCTTCCAAATATAAAAACATTTCTTTTGTTTGTTTTTTTTTCCTGGTAATAAAAATAACATTTTGTTGCCAAAATCATTCAAATAATAAGGAACAAAAGTAAACCCCTCACCGACCCCTCCCCACCCCAGGCCCCCTCCACACCCGACCCAGCATCAGTGCTGCTAACTATGTGGTTCCTGTCTATTTAAAAGGTTCACCACTTGACATTAGCCACAACAGTGTCATGCCAAATATTGCTCTGCGACATACTTTTTAAACTTAGAAGCAATTTCCGTATCAAAACTTGTAAATCCAGGGGAGTTGTGAAGCTGGAGGCACCGTGGATGGAGGAAATAGTTACAGGTGCTTCTGCCCCTGGGGAATCGGGGCCCAGCAAGAGGCGCGGCGTTTCCCCATCTGCAGAATTCTCCAGAAGTCTAAGGCAGACGCCAGAGCTGGGGAAGGACTTGACGTCGTCGCCCACGTGGAGTTCCTCACGGGGGTCACAGCTGCAGGGGGCACAGGTTCACGAAGGTCGTGAGGAGAAAAGCTGGCGGGAGGCGAGGCTGACACGGAGCTGCGCACACATTCGTGTCCTGGTTACAACGGACAGTGACACGAAGAGGAAGCCCTGCACCCATCACGGGGTGATGAGGACCGTGCTCTCCACTGGAGCTTCACACATGTGCGCATTTCAGCGCCAGCAGTCCAGGCCCGCAGGTGCCACGGTGCTCCTCAGACCACAGACGAAAAAACCAGTGTTCAGAGTTTAGGAGACTCGCCCAGGGTCACACAACTGACAACTGGCAGGGCCGGGGTTGAAGGTAAGTGAGAGGAAATATAAACGGGGGAGGCGCCTCTAATATCAGCAAGAATCGTTTTCTCCCAAGAGCATTTCATTAGGCTCAGAAATTAGCTAAACCACTGGATAGTCAGGCCCTAGTTAACGACAAACACGCCATGTGAGACTGGGATCTCACACTTTGCAAACCAGTTTGGCCCGTGTGCAAACAAGCGCGACCACACCGCCCTTTCAAAGGCTCTGCACGGCCACTGGTCAAGAGTTTGCTGGCCGCGGTTCTCTGTTCCCAGGCACAAATAACTGTCAGGAGACCAGGCTCTTGGGAAGGTTTGTCCTTGAAGATGATCACCTCTGATCATCTTCACAGATGATCACAGATGATCACACATTAGAGTGTGAGCTCTAATACTGGATGATATCAGAAATCACAGAATAATTTCAGAAATAATATCAGAAATCGCACAGATGGTTCGTCAGCATCCTACAGGGAATCCTCTTTCCATCGCGAAGACCCAAAAGATTCCCCTTAAGATGTTCCACATTTGCCTTAAAAAGCAGCAAGAAAGGAATGTCATCTGAAAGAGGCAGCAGGAGGTCCTTGATAAACGCAGACGCTTTAGATTCAGGAATCCCAGCCCTGACCTCCACCTGTTCGTGAAACCCTGGACGAGGCCTTGAGCTTCTGCAAGCCTCAGTTTCTTCAACTATAAAATGGACATGTTCCCTAACTGGAAAGGCTGTTAGATTAGAAGGATTAGAAATTATATGTATAGTATTTATAAACAAGGACTTTTATGATTATTTTATTTTTATTACGTGTGGAAACTCGCAAGAACTAAGCTGCATGAGTCTCAGATGCTATTTTCACATTAGTTGGGGATAATTTCTTAATCGACCATATTTACATATTGACATTCATGTAAAATGGAAGGAAGCGTACCGTTGCCTCACTTAAAATTAGGAATCAGAGTGGTTAAAAACTTGCATTAACAAATATTTTGCAAGTCATGTATTTATATGCACCTAAAAACAGATGCAAAACATATTTGGAAGGTCTCTGTCAAAGGAGATTTCCTTCAACTGTACTTAAAATGTTCCAATATGTGATTCAAATGTTTCTGCCATGTGTATTGTCTAGTTCATCACTTTATAGCCTGTGGGCATATTTAGAAGTGTCACAGAATGGAATCCCCTGTCGTTATAATTTACGAAGGATGATAGATAAACAATATGATGTAGGTCCACTCAAAACCTTCTCCATAGAGGGCCAGATGGTAAATAGCTGCAGCTTTGTGGGCCAGACATCTTGGTCGCAGCTTCTGAACTCTCCTGCTGTAGCAAAAAGCAGCCGTAGACCGTACGAAAATGAATGTGTGGCTGTGTGCCAATAAAACTTTATTTATGGATGCAGAAATTTGAACTTCACATAATTTTCATGTATCAAGAAATTCGATTCTTCTTCTGGCTTCTTTCGGATTCTTAGTTTGCAGGCTGTGCAAAAGCAAGCAGCCACTGGGTTTGCCAAGCACTGACCTAGAGGATTATCTAACATGTAATCAGATTCCTCATAATATTGCTCTTTTGTATTTGCATGAGCAAAACAATGCCAATTTACAAATGACTTTCTTTAAGTTAAAAATTTGAGAGTCTTACTATAAATTTCAGTTATCCTTTTACAACCCAAAATAAGCAAACCCTTTGTTTGGGCAAAACAAGCTCCGATTTGGACCTGTGGGGTCCAGGAGTGGAGACGTCTCAGGTGGGTCCCCATCTCGGAAGGGAGGGGTTTAGGGATAGCAGCCCAGGGGTGAGCGGTAGCCTGGGAGGCACCGCGACGGGCACCCGGCCTGTGGAAGAGAGGCCCCTTCCTGGTGTCCTCCCAGGCCTCCAGCTCCACTCCCCACACCTGTGGCCTCGCCGTCTTCTCCCAACCCCACCCCTAATGTCCCAGATAGTGCAGCCCAGGTCTCCACCCCAAGCCCTCCCTCCGGCTCCACAGGCCCGTGATGCCCAGGGACCATCACCCTTGTCCCTTGACATTGTCATTGTCCTGACGCGGGTGGTCAGGGAGACCCAGAGCTCTGCGGGGCTCATGTACCGACACCTGAGAGAGGCGTCTGCACGTCCTGTAGCAGCCGCCTCCTTCATACAGGTTTCCCTCCTCAACTCTGAGAGCCTCAGGATGGCCTCGATTAAAGTTGGAAAACATGGGGAAAGCTTTGCTAAATGTGTCAATTTTCTAGAACAATTTAGTAACTGTGTTATGAAAGAGAAGAGATAAAGATCAAATATTAATCAGAAAAATATAAAAAGAATTAGACTGAAATTTAAATTGTGTGGAACAGGTTTCAATCCTCTATGAAGAAATAAAATGAGCAAGCACATCACCTCAGGGAGTGTGTGTGCGTGTGAGTTCACGTGTGTGCGTGTGAGTTCACGTCTGTGCATGTGAGTTCACGTCTGTGCGTGTGTGCCTTTGTCTCTTCTGGATTACATCTCAGCACACTGCTTTGTCGATGATAGCTGGATTTGAAAGCAGAGCTCAAGTGTCCAGCGAGGTTTTCTAAACGAGCGTCAGAAGCACAGAGGAGGCAGAGGGACAGTGGCACAGCGGCTGTGACGGGCGCAACATCTCCACTGAAGGAAGACAGATAGCACGACTTGGCGGCGCCCTGCTCCCTTGCCTCCTCTTGGAACGGGTTTGGGGCAGGATGGAGCTGCTGGCTTCTCCACCATCTACATCTCGTCATCTCAGGGATGCTGGTGCTCTTCTCTGACAGAGTATGAGTAATTATCAAAGATAATTCCCACAGACCGTGCTTGTAAACACATTTTTGAAGCGGTACATTCTGTGGGCACAGGTCGCTGCTGCGACAAGACCGGGAGGGGAGCCCGCATTGGCAGAGCAGTATCCCAGCCAAGCAGCAGGCTCCCTCAGCCCCTCCTCCACAGCCACGCGTCTGGAGCATAAGGCCAGGCGTAGGGTCAGAGGTGGCCCGGGTGGAAGTGGCTGCTCCGTCCAGGCCCAAATGGCAGCACAAGCGGGGCTCAGAGGGCCGCCCTTCTCCGCGGTCTTGGGACGGAAGTAGAATCACTCATTGCTGACAGCTGAGCTGCGGTGCGACTACATTCCGGAGTCCTAAAGATCCCGCGCTGGGGTGTCGGGGAGGGTGCCATCCTCTGCGAGGTCACATAGCCCGGGAACACCGGCTTTCGAATGCACGTGGTGGTAGAAAACCTGTGTGAATCTTAGAGGGTAAGATGGCAGAGTATTTGCAACCTGATCTGGAGACACGGAGCCGAGACCTAGATGCACTCATTCCTTCACTCCAGCACTCATTCGTCCCTTCTTCTGGGATTCGTCACACACCACTAAGCCCGTGGCAGGACCTGGGCTCTGTCTCAGGGGGACAGTCTCGCTGCACCCCACAGGCCCCCCAGGGCTGTGGGAGGGGCACAAGGGGAGAGGGGCACTTTCAGGCCAGAGGCACCAGGAGAGGGGATCGTGACAACTGTCCTCCGCTGTGTGCCCTGTGAAAGGGGATCCACACCTCGGGTTCAACACCAGACATGGAAGTTGAAGTCGGTCCGGTCCGTGAGGGGAGTCAGAGGGCGGTGGGTGTGGGTTTGGTCAGATATGGGGAAGAAAGGACTTTCTCATAATGACGTGTCCAGGGAGGGAGAAGTCTTCCTTGTGGAGAACAGCCTTCCCGTCGAGGTGGGGATTCAAGCAGAGACCGGATGACGGCCTGTTGGCGATGCTGTGGAATCCCCGGTATTGTGTGTGTGTCTGTGTGTAGTGTCTGTCCATCTGTGTGTCTGTGAGTGTCCATCTGTGTGTGTCTGTGAGTAGTGTGTGTCTGTGTGTAGTGTCTATGTGTGTCTGTGTTTAATGTGTGTGAGTCTGTGTGTGTGTCTGTGTGTGTGTCCCTCTGTGTGTGTGTCTGCAGCAGGGAGGAAGTTGCACAAGGATACTCAGCAACCCTCTGAGGCCTGTGTGCCCCTGCAGACTGGTGACCTGCCCCCCAGGATGAAAACCTCCCAGCTGTCAGAGCTGACTCCAAGGTTAGCTGGTGAGTGCCTCAGTTTCCTCCCTCGAAAAAAGGTTTAGCGCTGGGACTGAGTAACTCAGGAGGGTAAAGTAATAAGCTCTGTCGTGAAGCATTTCTGGAGCACAGAAAGTACCAGAAAGATGATAGCAATAGGAAAATGTCTCTGTCTTTTCAGTTTTTAATAAGCATTTCCCTCTAACAAAATCCACAGTTATTATAGAATTATCAAAAACAAAGAAAAATACGAAGATGGAAGCACAATTCACCTAGAAATAACAATTGACAACATTTTAGTATATATACTGTCATTCCCATAAACAGAGTGCTTTTTTTTTTACAAAAATGAAATTATACCACACAAACTATTCTGTAACCTGCCTTTATTGTTTCTATGTCATCAACAATATATCATCACTGCTTCCCATTTCTCCTACAACCAGTTACATGGCGTTCCACCATGTGGCCAGTCACAACGTATTTACTCAATCCTCTAACATGGACATGTGTTTGCTTCCAACTTGAAGCTGCTGTAGACAATGCTGAGACTATCTCCGTGCGGTTGTGTTCATACGTATGTGTGTGTGTGAGTGCATGTAGGTCTGATTTTTTTAAATCAGTTTGTCAAGTTCCAAGAAGAATCCTGTTGAAACTTTTATTGGAAGTGTATTAAACCTATAAATCAGCCTTGGTAATCCATAACTTTCCAATATTGTGATCCCATCCAGAATACAGTGTATCTTTCCACTTACTCAAATCTTTCTGATTGTTTTCAGTAAGGTTTGAGGTGTTCTTCATGCGTTCTGACTCATATCTTACTGTCCTCAGTTTAGACATTTTATAACATATATAAGAATTTTTTTCCTTATATTTCCATATGGATTATTAAGGTTATATAAGAAAATTGTTAATATTTCGATACTTGTCTCTTAACTTCTTAGTCTAATTTTATTGTTCTTTAAATCAGTTCCCACTTGTTTCTTCTTCATTTTTAGGTAGAAAAGGATAATTTTGTTTTCTTTCCAACAATTGTATCTTTTATTTCTTGCCTTGACTTAATGATTAACTAGAATTTCCCAAACAATTTAAAACAGTGGTTCTCAGTCTGTTCGGGGAGACCTTTCCACACTCTTCAAAAGGACTGAGGACCCCAGAGAGTTTTTCTTCATGCTGGTTAATATCTATCTTTATTTATCACATCAGAATTTAAAACTGAGAGGTCTTTAAAATATTGTTCATTTATTGGAGAATAACAATAATAAAGCCATTATACATTAAAAATACTGTTTTTATTAAACACTCTATTTTCCAGAACCAATAAAGAGTAACGAGCAGAGGGCTCTCACAAGGAGATGGAGCCCAGGAGAGTCCACTGCCCACTGCACTGCCCTCCACTCCGGCCGAGCCCTAGGAGCTTCTCACATTCATAGTCGTCGCCTCCTCCTGAGGTCCCCCACCTCTAGTCCCTCAGCTCTGACCCACCCACACTGCAGCCCAACCTGCCCACGTCTTCAACATCTCCCTCTTCCACTGGAGAAGTACTCTGATTCATGACTTGCAAGGGAAGACAGGAAAACTTTCATTATATGCATTTCCCCTTTTTGACTGCTTCACACAGTGTCAGGATGTAACAGAAACCTCACAGAAGGTCTCATTTGGGACCCACTTTCCTAGGTGGGGACTGGTTCACCCAAGCCACGCTACACAACATTATTCCTTCTCTCTGCACACTCACCTGCTTTGTCCCATTTTTATTTCTGAGCATTTACCAGAACCAGACTCTAAGCCCCATGAGAGCAGAGTGGAATCTCTCCATCTGCAACGTCGAGAGCCCTTAACCGACGTTTACTGATGGGATGAAGGGAGGAATCTGATGGCTGTTTCAAGCAGGGCCCTCCCGTCACAAGGCAAGTGCAGCTCACAGACCCAGGCGCCGGGCTCCCTCAGCCTGGCCCTCCGCTGCACACACGTCCCCACTTTCCCGACAGTGAGAGTGCTTCTCTCAGCCCCTCTTCAAATCCACTGCAACGGTGAGTCTGCATAAGGAGTTAATGGCCTGAAAATGTCTACTTTCAAAAAGAAAGCCATTTTGTGCTCAGGAAATGGAGAAATAGCCACGGTAACTTTCCAAAGTGCTGTTCACTCATAGGTATGTTCCTCCACCAACACCCACGGGTACAGAAGTGCTGACTCTGAAAGGACCTCCGTGGAGACGCCCAGTGTACATCCTGACAGTGGGGAAAAACCCTGAAACCTTGTTCTTGGTCAAGTCCTAACGATTCTGTCTTTAAATCCAGACGAAAACAATTATTGCCCTGAGGTTGTTTGCCAAAGGGAGCCAAGGAATTGGAGCTGAAACTAACTTTCCAAACTTCCAAAACTCCTCTGTCTTTGCCCCCAGGAAGTGTCAGGGCCAGCCGCCACCTCACCTGCCTGTGCCCTTCCTCTTCCTCCCTCAAGCCACTCCAGCAGCTGCCTTCTTCCACGTGACTCACATCCCGGTCAGTTCGTTCTGCAGACATTCCCTGAGAACACACAGGCCACTGCTCAGGCGCTCTGGGACCCGCACGCTGTTGGACAGAGAAAGCCGGAAAACATTTGGTTCTTGCTCTTGGAGAATTTACAGTCTGAAAGAGGACTTTGGTAAATAAATGTACTGGAAGGTAAAAAGTGAGCTAAAGGGATAAAGACATAGCACATGACTTCAGAGCAGAACACAACTACTTCCAGCCAGAAAGCTCACGGAAGTATCCGTGGAGGAGGTGTTCTCAACGGATCAGCCAAACGCTGGTGAGATGAGGCTTCCTAGACAGAGTTGACACTGTGTGCAAAGCAGAGGGTGGGAGCTTGGGGGGCACACTGAGGGGACACGAGCTGAGGGGATGTGGGCTGAGGGGACAGGAACTAGAGGGACCTGAGCTGAGGGGACGTGCATGGAGGGGCCACCAGCAGTCCCACTGTCCTCAGCCGAGGGTGGATGAAGGCACCCCTGAGGATGAGGCTGACAGGCCGTCTGAGTTTCCTCGGGGAGGCCGCCTGCCTGGGAAAGCCTGCGTCACCCACCTCCGGTTCACCCTGGGCGTGTATGAAACACAGAAGTGAGCAGTCACTGCTGACATGAGAGGAGGGGACACTGACCCCACAGTCTAGGTGCATGATTAAGCTACAGCAGGAGCTAGTCTCAAGAATGGCGCCGCCAACCTGCTGCTTCGGCCTCTGCCGTGCTGGGCCATGCCACCAGGGCCTCCCACGCAGCAACATTTAGAAGATGAAAGAAATTCAACATCATTTTGGTGAGGTGGCCATTCAACATGGCAGAAAGAAATTCCCCTTCTCCAAGCACCAGCCAAGGAGCGTTTCTGAGCTAGCTTCTCGATCCTTCTACCTGAGACCTCATCTCACGTAACGTGCACATTTTATCAACCAAACTCTGTGGAGCCGTTGGACGACCAGAGCAACGAGATCAGAATCAAAGCAGACACCTGTGCACCTGTCGGGGGGGCCGGCTCACTGCCCTTCCGCCTCCACACACACACACGCCCCCCCCTCTCCAAATGAGGGGCTCTCAATACTTTGTTCCAGAGGCCAGGGTCCTGCACCTTTCAAGCCGCATAAAGCGAATCTTCTGCTGGATTGATCAAGGAAGGGCGCTTTTGTCCTGCCCTTTATTTTTGTCCACAGTGCGTTCTGGTATCACTGTCCGTAATTGTTCCTTCGTCTCCCCCGTTGACATGAAGTCACTACAGCTTTCCAGAAGCAGCGTTAGCCTGAGAAGCAGCAAAGAAAAGCCAAGAGGCTTAGCGTAGCTCAGCCTGCAGATTAAGTGCCTCTTCAAAGACGCCAGCCCAGATGTGGCCAGCCCCATTCTTCCCTCCCCCTGGCAACAGCTGGAGTTACACCGGGCTCCTGCCTTGTGTTCCCGAGTTAGGAGGGGGAATAAAAGCTGCCTTCTTAACGGCCGGGCTTTGTGTTGGAGGCATAATTTTCTGTTTACATTACAAAAGGGCAAGCTTCGTGTGTTTTCATTCCTGAGGAGAGGGATGAAGATGAGTTGCTTTCCCATCAGGAACTCCTTTTCACAGGAGCCGATCATGTTGGAGAACTGGATACAGTCAATCCTTCGCATACCCTGGCGCTGTCACAGCCTCTATGGATCATCGAAAATGGCTGCTGACACTTAATTTTACATTTCTGATCAGGGCCTATTAATTTCTGAAGTTCGACAACTGAAAAAGAAATACCATTCTCAACTATTAACTGCTGGTGGATTCCAACGGATAGAAATTAAAAACATCAGAAAAGACGCTGTATGCGTTCCAGGGTACCGAGTCAGATTTTAAAAGGATTCAGGACTATTCATTCACATTTAGCAGATTAGTAGCAACCAAAATGTACTGCCTCTGACAACCCCTCCGTGGTAGGAGAATTTCTTTGAAGAAATCTGAGCAACAAAAGCTGCCCCATATCAGCACCCATTTATAAGCTAGTCTTGTTGTCAGCATAAATTGTGAAATCTGCAATCATTTGGCTTAATAAACTAAAAACAAAGTTAACTTTTTCTCTGCAATCCAGGTGTGATCCTTGGAAACTAAGTTATTAGCTATTCTCCTGAGGAACAACCCAAAAAATGCCTCATCAGCCAGCAGGAAACCTCTTTAGCCTATTTTCAAATGTGCCATATTTTTCTAAACGAGCCTCTCTTTTTTTATTACATAGCTTTGCCTGGGAATTATTGGCCAAAAACGATAATGAGAATCAGCCTTTTCACAGAAGGTCGAAATGGTGGACGTGTTTCACTCAAAATATCAGACCACATGAGAAACTTGTAATTTGGCATTTGCAAGACAATTTGTTGTCACAGAGTTCCACCTTTCAGACAGTTTACGCTGAGAGCTCACCCAGCCCACAACGCCCACCACCGGTGGGAGACGTGTCACATCCGGAGGAAGCTGGTGTTGGATAAATTTGACAGCTGGCGTAAGGTAAAAGAAGTCAGAGAGAAAACCCTTATAGTCAGACCCGACAACAAGTCAGAACGTAAAGGTGAGGCATCAAATGATTCTTAAAAGTACATTTTTGAGGTGTTACCTTTTTATCTTTGTAACAATCCTTAGAAGCCTCAGCCTTCCTTAGTAGCAAGATTCTGTTCCCTGAATTGTTACCACTAGCTACAAGGTTTAATCTGAACCCCTCAAAAGCATCTGCCAGGTGAATAACGATGGGCTCATCCCATCCTCAACATGTGACCAAGGCTGTTACACAGACTAGCTGCCCCGCACGCCCCCAGGAGGTCATCTCGCAGGGGAGCGGGAAAGCGGCTGCGGTCAAGACCTCACTCGTTCTGTTCTTTTGAACAAATTTTGTTGACAGCCTCTGTCTCACACAAGGAGACACCCACTTCTCTTTTGAAATTTAAAAAACATTGTAAATATATGTGACCGAGTATTAAATAGCAAAAGGGATTATGACGTCAACACCACAGAAACTGAGCGAGGGGCACGCCTTTCTGCAAAGCCCTCCCTGCAAGCCTGGGGACTTCCCTGTGGGACCTTTGACGATGTCTACAAGGACGCTTACTTTTTGGACTCTGGCAGTCAGAAGTGATGTTCCAACACTTGCGATAATATTCCATGGGGCATGCCAATCTCACATAAATAATGATATGCCCTAGAAAAGAGCTCCCTCAGTCTGGTCACTGCTCAGGATGAATGTCCTCTTTATTTAGGGAACATTTATTAAGCACCTAGTATGTGCCGTGTCCTGGCTGTTCCGGATGCACAGCTCAGACGTGTTCAAGCCGCTCCCAGTCTGGCGGGGAGAGTCGTGCATACAGGGAATTTCCGGGCAGAGGTGGAAGTGACAGGACAGAGGGCATCGGAACATCACCAGTCCACCCAGGAAGGGAGGACTAACCGTCATGGTGGTGGCCCGTGAACAGCTTCCTGGATTGGTGGAAGTCTGGGTAGACGAGACCGCTAAGTCAGAGCCCAACTTGTCAACATGCTGGCAAGACTCTAGGGGAGCTCTCTTAGGGGAATTTTTTAAGTACTTTTAAAAAAGGTAGAAATTTACTAGGCAACATTCCTACTTCTTATGAGCCGATCAGTTCACTTCTTTCATCTGTAGTGGGGACACACGTGTCCAGGGGACAATGGGAAGAGTCCGTCATCCCCTCCTATTTTCTCCCTCCAAAAGAAGGAAAAGGGAAGAGAGCTCGTCTAAGAGCTGTACCTCCAGCCCCCCGCGCAGACCCCACAATGCACTTGGATTATTCGCAGGGAGTGGAGCCCTCCCAGGGAAAGGCAGCCCTCAGGATGGGCTCCGTCCCTGCCACCCGGCTGTTCTGCGTCACCTGGCTTCTGGACGGGAAAGCGCCTGGGGCTGTGGGTGATGACGTCTCTGTCGCCGGAGCCAGGGAAGTGCCCAGGTGACCACGTGTCTGGGTGTGCACCTTGCCCACTCTCCTCGGTGGAGGAAGCCACACTTCATGGGACATGCTAACACCGAGATTACCCCAAAATCAGGCTCCCGTGTCCGTGCTGAAGATAATCACGGAGAAGTAATGTCTGGTGCCCCGGTGCAACATCTATTCGAGCAAAGTCATCTTGACAAAAATGCCCCAAAGAAAGGAGGTATTTCTGCTGATGTGCAGATCAATTCATGGGAATCAATAGGGTTTCGACTCCAGATGGGAGGGGGATAGTCTGGGGGTTCCAGTAACCACCTATTGAAATCACTGGCGGAGATTCGAGCACTGTCACCCCCCCACACACACACACGCACACGAAAGAGAGAAGAAAAGTTTAAATTAATCTTCAGAGGCAGAGAGAGGGAGTTCAGGGCGGCCGTCCACCTGATTCTGCCAGCTGGCCGCAGCAGGATCCACGAGGTGGGGTTCTGTGCCACAGGAACCTTAGTGCTGAGCACGAGGGGTCACCAGAGGCAGGCAGAGACCCCACACTCTGCATCTCTGCCCACATTTCCTGCCATTTTCAAGTGTGCTTTTAAAAAGAAAGATGCTCTGAAATATTACAACACAATCAACACTGACGCAGGGAGCACACACAGGGCAAACAGAGAGAACCCCGGGAGAGGGGCCTGCCAGCCCTCCCAGCTCTCTGGGTATGAACTTCTGCACTCGGTTTCTATTCTCTTCAGGAGCCAAAATGCATGGCTGAACGTGTCGCCCTGAGCTGCACCGCCCCCGACGCAGCGTGAGTGTGGTCTTCTCAGCACAGACACTATGCAGCTAACATGTTCCTCAGTGGGACCCCAGAGAGGAAGGGAAGACAGCGGTGCTGGGAAGGGAGGCGTGCAGCCCCCAGTGCCAGGGAGGAGGCCGCCGACGCACGGACTCGGCGTGGGCTCCTGCAGCGGGGGAGAACTTCAGAAGTCCTTAGGAGTATTTTCAGATTGACTCTCTGCACCCCTCTTCCATTTCAAGACCCTAACGGGTTATTCTGTTTTCACGCACTACCCCAAGTTCCAACTCTGTCTCTTCATTTCCTGTGTCAGCACATTTTGGAAAATGCTTCCTGACAGAAACCAAACGGAAAAGACGGTGAGAACCGGAGCTCGACGGAGCAAAAGCCAGAGAGCACAGATGTGGTATTAAAGCCACGTATTCTCAACTGAGGGAGGCTTCGCACAGGCTTCGCCCGCCTTTCCCAGGTGGCTCAGGTCCCCCTCCCCTGTAACCGTGACCCCAGAACCCTAGCGCACACCGCAGGAAGGCCACAGGCCCTCTGCCCCGGTTCCCTCCGTCCTCCCCGTCAGACGCGGTCCCCGAGGGGTCTCCTGAGAACAGACGCTGTCTGAGGCCCTTCCCTGGTCTCAGGATAGAGAGATGGAGAAACACCACCACTTAAAGGAAAACCGCCACAGGGCACTCCGCAGTGTTGTAGAAAGACACCTTTTAACTTCTGACTGAAAGCTGTTCGCAGGGACGGATCTTTAGGGACAAATACCATCAAATTTGGTTTCCAAAAAGTACAAGTTTCATAGAGATAAGCATTTCTAAGTAAATCAATGTTTTTGGACAACTTCTCATCAATGAGCCATTGATATCAACCCCCTTGGAACTTCTGCAGAGAAATATTTCTCAGAAAATGTGGTGGGTGCCCCAGAATATTTGGGGGCTGCTCAAAATAAATTCTCCTCTGGAAAAGAAAGAATGGAAAACACTGAGTCCAGCTGGGTTCCCCGTGGCGTCCTCTCGTGGGTGCTGGCCGCTGAGACCCCTCAAGCCACTTTTAAGATTGAGTCGCATACTTCAACAGCGAGGAGCGGCAGAGCCCGGGTAAAATTCACTGCATTCCAACAACACAGGTGCGGAAGAACAAGACTTCCCTAGACGCCTGCAGTGTCACACTCTGCAGAGAGAGAACACGGAAATGAGGGAGGAGCAGCCAGGATGAGCACAGGCGAGCGCCATCCACGGGCACAGGCGATGGCAGGGGACGTGGGAGGGCTCTGGGGAACGACTCGTGGTTCTGCTCCTCATACAGCTCCTGGGGATTAACTTATCGTAACTACAACGGTTCTCCCTGAAATCCTCCCGAAACGCACAGCGTGCTCCCCTGACTGCACTGTGCGCTTCCTGGAGGAAGGAGGCAGAATCTCACTTTCTGCTGAGCTCAGAACTCTCCAGGGGTAACATCAGCCCTCGGGCCAGGCCAAGGGTGGCAGAGCCACTGCGGTTCTGCTTGTGATGACGAGCTTGTCCTGCAGGACACTGGCCTTCAGAGGGTATCTGGACGTTGGCGGCTATCCACCACTCCCGTCCTGTCCTGCCCTTGCCCCTGCGTCCCAAGGGTTTCAGACCTTCAGCACAAATGGGAGGAAGAGGGACTCAACACTCCCAACCCACCTGCTCCTGTCTACTCCTGACCGCTGGAGCAGAGATAAGTGAGACTGTTGAAGACACCAGAGTGTGTCCCAGGGAAGCGTGAACACCAGTGTCATTCAACTCTTCCCCTTTGGAACCTGCTCCTCTGTCTCCCCGAGAACCTAGTGCCAATTTCAACACCGCGGATATGCCTTCCCTTCTCCACCTATTCCGTGTAGACGGGGCATCTGTTACATGGTGGCGCTGTGGTGGGTGAGCTGTGAGCCGAGAGGAAACCCTCACCCCAGCCCTCGGAGCCCCCGGGGACCGTGAAGGAGAGATGAGTGGGACCTCACTGCACTGAGGGGGTCAGAGCAAGGACATCCACACTGAACGTGAAGGCTCCAGGAGCACCAGGTGGGAGGGAGGGAGGCCATCCCAGGCAGAGGAAGACGGGTCCAAGGCTGGAAGTGAGGAAGAGCTAGTGATGTGGTTCGTCTGTGGTACAGCTGTTTCTGGTTTCGGATCTGCCTCCCTCACCCAACTGCCGACGGCTCCAGAAAGGGGCTGCTGTCGGTGAATTCTGGCAGCACTGGTGGCTGCGCCGGGAGTGGCCGCAGCCAGAACTCAGGGTGATTTTCTTTAATCGATTGATCTGAAGTGTGGTTTCTGATAACTCTTTCCCACCTAACCCTCATCAATGACCAGCAGCAAGACCTGAGTCTCCCCTCATCAGACTCCAGAAGGAGCCGGAAGGGTGGAATGATTGAGTCAAGCTTCACAAAGACCTTGACGTTCTGGGAGGAAAGGAAAGAACAGACAAGACATAACCGAGTAGGACGTAGAGCCAAGAGCTCCTGGGAGCAGAGGATGCACAAGACCCGAAGGTTTCCATATCTCTGCCCGGTGTAAGAAGCAGATGGGCCTCCTGACAGCGCTCAGGTGCGATCTGAGCTGTGTTGACACAAACACAGGCGGACGAGCCCCTGCTCTGTGGTTGGGCCTCACCCACCTCTGCTGCTCTCTGTCGCCAGACACCGAAGAGCGACGTGCACAGACCACGGCACGCAGAGGGACACTAGGTGAAGGAGGATGGTCCTTGGCGCAGGAGCCATCTTTTGTGATGGGCAGTGGAGGACAGTGGTGCCCACTCTCTGAAGGGTTGGCATGTGAAAGGGAAACTGACTTGTGCCATGCTGCCCCAACGACAGGGCTGAGGACAGCGGGAGGAAGGCACGGAGTGGACGTTCTCAGGGTTCGAGCAGAGCCTGAGATTCGGGCCGACTTCACACCACCGTCAGCAGCAGGCCGGGCCCTGTGGGCGGCTCCATGGAGGGGGGCAGCTCGGGCTCCTGCTCTGGCCGGACACCCCTTGTGGAGGGGATCCTGCCTCCCTTGGGTCCCTGCCTAGCATCCCCAGCCCCCCACTTCTCGACCCTCTTCTTCCCCTGCTCCTTCTCTGACCTGTGAGCACCTTCACTCCATGTTCACCCCACATGGCACGGGTCACACGCTGGGCACGATCCTCAAAACCAGACTTGTCAGTCACCCTCAACCCTCAGAAGATAAAAATAGTCTTCAATATCTCTGCTTTCATATTTTTATCAGTGTGTTCAGTTTAAAAATCAGAAGTTAAGATATGGGAAATAGAGTTTTTTTGAGACACAACAGTGCGTGGTCTCTTTATAAAGCATTCCTGCCGTGGGTTTCCAGAACGTTCTTGTGGCTGGAGGGCCCTGCGTTCTGTAGAGAACCAAGTGTACTCGCTGTTTTAGACGTGTGTGACTTTTCCCTTTCCTCCTCATAGGACTCGCGTGTCTCCTGGCAGGGCTGGGTAAGTGCGTATGTTTATTCCTGGAAACGGTTTTACCAAATGACCTGCCGGTTGTGAACACTCAACAAACGACGTAAATTCAAACACCATTTCTAACTCAGACCGAAGTCTGTGGAGAATTTGAAAAACGGACAATTAATTTCTGGTTTAAGGTAACTGTTTTTAGTAAGATTGTAAAGAACAGAGCACCAAGATCAGAAAATCTGGATTCAAATGAGGAAACAGATTATCTTTCTATTTAGCCCTCGAATTTCTGGTAGCCTTAAAATTACTTCTCTCTCTCTACTTTGACACCTCTATCACTTCATGATTTAAAAAATGGGAAAAGAAAAACTTTTGCGTCTTTCTTTCCCTAGCATGACATTTAAGGACAAATAAGAGTCCATGAGGAAGGAACCCTTGGTTCTATCCCAGCCTCAGACCTAGGGGAATCCCTAAGTTCACCGAGTCTGGTTCCTCATCTGTAACGTGGGAAGAGCCATGCCCACCTCACAAGACGTCCTAAGAATCGGGTGAGATAGCAGAAAAATGCTTGGAAAACAGCATAGTGGTAGATAAAATGTATCTATGATGATTAAAGATGACTACCATCTACAGAAAATAAGAATGAACAATGTCACAAAGAGTTCTCCTTACTTCCCTGCTGGGGAGGACATGCATGTTTGTCTGTCTGTATGTATGTGTGTGTGTGTATACGTGTGCTGCGTGCACATGTGTATGCATGTGTGTGCACATGTGTGTGCATGTCTGCATTGTGTGCGTCGTGTGCATTCATGTGTGTGCATGTGCACATGTATGTGCATTTGTGCGTGCACCTATGTATGCATACATGTGTTTGTGTGTACACTTGTGTATGTGTTTCAGTGTGTATGCACATGTGTGTGCATGTGTGTGCACGTGTGTGTATACACATTCATATGTCCCAGCTGGCAAAGTGGAGGAGTTCCTAGTTGTGAAGACTCCTGGCTGGCTGGCCTCAGCCCGTCTTGCTCGCCTTAGAGACTTCTGCGCCCCCTCAGCCTCCACACATCCACAGTTCAAGGGACGCTTCTGCCAACAGGCTGAACCCAAGGAACTCCCTATGAGGAGGAACCAGTAAGTTATGATAAATCACAGGGTGAAATTTTAAATCATGATTCAGTCTAGTTTTTAATAACACAACAAAATGCTTGTTATAGCATTAAGTGAAAAAGCATGAAACAAAAATAATTCATGGTCTCTTCTGTGCATAAAATAGAACAAAGTAACTGAAAGAAAACATAACAAAATGGTTTGTTGGCAAGATCATCAATTTCTCTCTTCTATGTACCTCTCAGAATTTTCTAGTTTTTAGGCAATGATTACACATTAATGTGACAATAACAGGAGAAAGAAAAAGGCCCATTTTTGACATACGGGGCAGGGGAGCGTCTGAGCCAAGCTTGGAGCACAGAGATCCCAGCTGGAAAAGAGGAGAAGGCAGCCCCTGGGCACATCTGGGGGGCGGGGGTGAGGAGACGCACCCTCCTTAGGAACGGGGCACAGGGGAAGTGATGTCGCCCAGGGAAAGCGGGTTTCAATGAGAGGGAGGGAGCAAAGAGTGTGCTTCAGGAAACGGCAGCATCTCTGTGTCCCCAGTTTCTCTCCACTGGACCCGGCTGTGTGTATAATAAAGAGATTTTATGTCATTTTTTAACAAACCCTCAAGCTCACTTTGATTCCCCCTCCGAGGCTTTGTGTGGAAACATGAGACAAGCAGGTCTTAATGCCCCCAGTTCCCTCCCATCATCCCTCAGGGAACTGGGGGCATTCCCGCTGCTACAGGAGGAAGGAGACGCCCCTGCGCTCCTGCCCCCGCTGGGCTTCCCTTCGTGGACAGTTAGACACTGAGCATGTGCTGCTCACCTGCCAGGTACCCGAGGAGGCAGGTGTGTGGCCTCACGGAGATAACGGTTGAGGGGAAGAAATCTAGACTAAACAGATGGCACTATGAAAAGGCTGTGCGTGCGGGCGGCCTGGACGCTCGGTCGCTCTGTGACTCGGTCGCATGTCTCTAAAACGGTGACACTGGTAGCACTTCCCCTCAGGGCTGTGAGGAAGATCAAAGGAGGCCATGCGGAGCAACCAGCACAGAACGCAGGATCCCCCATAAATGCTGCTACTGTTGTCATCACAGCAGCCATCCCCACCTTCCATCTCTCACGAGATTCCACACCCTCCTGCCCAGGAGCCCTCCCCGGGCTCAGCCGTGGACTCGGGAAAACAGAGTCACTGTGGGCATGAGCATGTAGTCTGCGTTCACGCCCAAATCCCCACTTCCCTGCCAGGAGCAAATCTTCAGGTGAAAAAAGACGTGAAAAAGCCTCCTGTACCCCCAAGTCCTCGGTTCCTTCCCAGGGATTTAAAGTCTCTGGAGAAACTTTCGAGGCTCCCCTGTGGCATCATCTGTGCCCACTTAACCAAGGTCGGCCACTTCTCCTTACAGCGGCCCCGAGCATTTTCACACAAACTACTTGGGAGAATTCTTTATTTACCTCAAGTCCCAGTAGATGTGTTTATAATAACACCCCCAGTTTAGAACAAATATGCTAAACAAACAGAAAGTGACTCAGAGAGAAGAGTGTGTTTCTTTACCCCAGGAATGGCAGACATAAGGGAACATCCGCAAAGCTGAATTCACCACTAGCTCAATCAAGCACTTCGTGAGCACCTGCCTGTACCATCACTGCTGGGTATCGGGGTCGAGAAGATAAAAATGACATAGCTGCCCCCTTTGAGGCTGAAAGTGCACAAGAGGGCGTGCACACACACACACACCCCAGTGGGTCACAAATGCAATACGGAGCGAGCTGTGGAGGCTGGGCCAGTGCTTGCGTTCCATGCAGTGAGCCCAGGCTTCTGACCGAGCTGCTGAACTTCTTTTGGTCAAACCTAAGTACAGAAAACGCAGATTGCTTCAAAGAGGATTCAGCTCTTTAAGACAGACCTTTTCAGAGACCAGCCTCCCCACCTGGTGGAAATGCTCTCTGGGAGCCCCAGAGATGGGTTTGCCCGGCGTCTCCAGAGAATAGGACCCCAGCGAGGGACAAGGGGCATAAAGCTTTATCAGGACGCTGAAGGAATGTCTCAGCGCCCTATGGGACTCCTGGACCCTAGAGAAAACTCGGTTAATAAGTGACAGCATGCATTTGGTCTCTGTAAATGTATAATATCATAACCCACGCGGGTGGGGAGGCACACTTAATACCTAATGCTTTCTTGCTCCCACATGTGAAAGATTTCAAGAGATAATTAAGGAAAATAAAAACAGAATGGACAGTTAAGAAAAGCAAATTGGAGGGTATAGACAAATTTAATTATCCTAATAAGATGTCTCTTTGAGAGTTCTTTTCTTCATCAGGGCCAAACCTGACTATTAATTAAGTTATTCCACTAAAAAGGAGAAAAGAAATCACCTATAACTTTTTTTTTAAGTACCACTTTGTAACCTTTCGTCCCTTCATTCCTACTTTGGGCTACACGGGCATAAACCTGTAATTAACAACTTCTTTATTGCCTCCGCGATAGTAATTGCCGTGTATAGCCTTAAGGTAGTGAGAATAAAAGTCCTTTCTCTCCCCTTCCTCCCTCTCTCCTCCCCACATCCAACGGGCCCACTGGTTGCTCCTCAGATCTCGCCAAGATTTCACCTTTCACAAAACCTGTGTTAACAGGGGAGTTCCCGCGCAGTGACCTCTTCGTGAGGCAATCAATACATATGCTGTAATAATTCCCTCCTCGCAGAGCAGCCTGGAAAGAAAAGAAAAAGAAACATACAGGCTGGGCTGAGATTAGATTATCAATTATCATGAAACTGTCTGCAACTTCAAAGGGCTTGGGAGCTGGGGAAAGCACAGTTTATCATGACTGTAAAGTCCTGCCATTATCTGTGTGTCATGCAGACGTAGAGCAGTGTGGGGCAAGCAGCTCCAGTCCGTGAGGAGAGCCTGCGCAACGGGAAATAGAAAAGCAGCATTTCCTTTGAACGTGAATCATCGGTTCTGGGTCAGATATTGACAATACGCAGGATCTCGGACGTGTTGACTGCCAGCACCTCCGTCCAGCATGCTCGTGTCTGTGCGGGGTTGGCATTTCATCGACAAGGACACTTCGATGCTCTTCTTCCCTCCCTGAAACTCCAGTTTTTACACAGGTCAACAGATGGCTAATAGCATGTCAAAGAATGATCCATGGACGGTCTGTCAGGCTGCACAACGTTTGGTCTCAGTCGTTCCCATAGGGGCAGGCGCCTGAGAACACTCAGCAGCACAGGCGAGGACAACACACCAGTTTGGAAGCAAAACTTCAGTGACTGACATCACTTCCTGCTTAGACTTCAGGGGACTTTTTTTGGGTTTGCTTATTTTGGGATTTTTCCAGTGGGATTAATGAGACTTTAATTTGACCCACAGTATCTTAGAACTAACCAGAACAATGGAAAATTAATGTAATGTTTATCGATACAGAGAAAAGTCCTCTGGCTAAAAAGATACCAAATAAAAAACAATTAAATTCTCATGCAGTCACAGGACTGGTTAATGTGCAACTCCCAGGCTGTGTGCCGTGCACCAGAATAAAATTCCTCTGCAGGGCTCCGAGCAGCCCTCCCTGGCCTCTCAACCAGGTCTCACTTCTCCACACCCACCATCCAACACGCAGCAGAGTTCAGCCCCTCTGTGCAAAGTTGGGACCCCCATTCTGAGTGTTGTGATGAACACAGCGTCTTTGTGCGTTGGCATTTTTCTTCTGAGCCCCCTCCTATGAGAGAACAACCAGCTTTCACTTGCCCTGTCCTTCATTTAAATTTTCACTAAGTTAAAGTTTCAAATTATTTTTAATAGCACAGCCTCTAGGACAAAGTGACCTATATGTCTTTATTTCATTACTTATGCCCAGCTTTTAAATTCACAATATTGTGTCAATGTAGCTTGAATAAGTGAAGTATATAGAATGTTCCTTTCTCGTTTTATTGTTGAGGTTTGGGAAAGGATCTCTTCTCTTATTGTAAAAACAAAATTATATCAAAAAACTGAGAAAGGATAAATCGGTATTCTTTCTAAGATCACCTACAATCCCAACATCCAGAGGCAACCAATGTGAGTATTCCGTCATATTTCAATCTTTCTGTATATTTTTACATTTTGACTTTATATAGTTCTTACCATTTTAATTTTACTTTTTTAATGAACTTTCTGAATGTATACAGTTTCCACGTCCTTGAAACTCTGTAGATAACCTTAGAGACTACTCAATAGTCCATCTTATAGACAGCAGTGGTTGGAGCCACTGTACTCTTGCACAGCCTCAGTTACCACGGTGAGGCAGCGCCTGTCCTGAATCTTCCTGTGATCCAACCAGTCTTCACGAGGACCTGACCAGTTAGCTACTATGACCCCCATATCATAGATGAAAGAATTGTGGAGCAAAGAGGTGAATTATCTTGTCCAAGATCTCACGGCGAGTAACGGCAGAACCAAGACACCCCAAAGGTGTTTATGGCTCCACGCCAGCCTGTCCCCTCCATCGTGACCTCAGGATTTACTCCACCCTTTCACTACCTTTAGACATTGAAAGTGTTTCCAGTTTTTCACCCTCAGATCTCATTTTAATGTATCCAATTTCTTTCCACCACCCACATGTATCCAGAGCTACTGAGATGTAGCAAAGCTGGTTTATTTCATTTCTTTTCTTATTTCATGAACTGTTGCAACAGTTAAAGGCAGTGCAGGGACTGAGGTGGGAGGGAGAGAGAAACAGAAACAAAGAACCTAGATGTTCTATAAAACAAAGAGAACCACCAAAAGAATGTCCTTCAACAAAGACAGGCTGATTGGGTTACCTGGGCATCAAGGAGAGACTGCTCCTGCCTTCTGCGAGTTTTAAATTAACTGCCACACCTATCGCAGGACAGTGGGCTCATAAATGGACGAGATCATTGCTGACCAAGTGAAAGAACCCAGACTTCATCAGGGGAGAAAGGGACCCAACTCCGACCTGCTAGCTCTGTCTCCTGTGGGGCTTCAGGGTCTGTGCCATTGGAATAAAGTTAGTAGAGGTCATTTCAAATGATGCTGTCTCACTTTAAAATATCTGTAACTCCTATTTTCAGAAGGGCCAATCAACCCAGAGGAAAATATAGAATAGACGTTTACTCTGGGAAACCAACCCTGTCTCTGTGTGTCATGAGGCCATCATCACCAGAAAGTCCCTCGTGGGTGGGTGTCCACATCATGAAAACCACAATTTATTGGCTTCTAATTGGCATCCTTGTCAGCATTTTAAGAAAAAAATATTCAAACGAATGGATTTCCCTTCACCTTTTAAAATTACGACGCTACGGCATGGAGACTACCCCTCTGCTTTCTGAACAGACATGGTGCACATGCTTCGCCAGCCTGGCAGCCATCTGACAGCTTCATAATCCAAACCACTGAAAAATTCTTTTAAAAAATTGAAGCCCAGCTCTCTCTTTTGCAATGATTTTTTTTTTTTTGCTACCTATTAATGAGTCAAATTGCTAGTCCAGACATGCTAGAGAAGGAATAAATGCCAAGTTAAGAAATGTTTGCCTTTTATGTTTGTGCTTCTTTGAGATAAAATAAAATGATACGTAATCTTGAATTATGTCATGATGCATAATGCTGTGATTTCCTGGAAAATGTGGAGCTAATCAGTTATTCATTTAGGAATTAACTAGAGCATCAATTGTCAGATTAAACTCCTTTAAAATTCTCAGTGTCCCTTTCTTGCTGTTAACACTCTAAGTATACTGAGTCCTTTGTGTATGTCTAAGCAGGAAAGAGGAGAAGGTTTTCTCATGTGCCAAACGGAAAAAGAAAACAAAAGTATCCTTTGCTGCCGTTGTAAGGCCAACACTTGGTGATTTGCCACAGTAGCTCAGACGCTCAAAGCCGCAGAAACAAACTCGGCCACATGTGTGTCCAACAGGCAGAACCGTCAACTGCTCCAAACTTCCAAATAGAGGCTGATGTCACTGGGGGATTAGACCCCTGGCTTGTGTACCTATTCTTCTGGTGTCCATCCACAAATCCAGTACGTCGTTGTTTCTTCTTCTCCAACCCCCATCTTTCTCCGTACACTCACGCTGAGCTGTAAAGACACTTTCTTGATGAGCTTCATTGCTTCAAAAGCGGAAATCTTAGCCCAATATTTTCTTAAAATATATAATCTAAAAAATATAAAATATCACACTACTTATTTTTGGCAAAAATGTCATAATCTTCTATCATGACACACCCTGTATCTTTGTGCATGCAGGCATTTTACTTGGCTTAATGTGCATTTGCACCATTTGAGGACTATGTATTTTGGCTTTTCTATCTACACTTGGTTTGGCCATGGTATTGGGTACCTTATAGATGCCAAGCATTGAACTCAGGGCAGGGAAAGAGAGAAGACCCTGTAACTCAGGAGCTGCCCGAATGGAACAGGGAAGATGAAGCGTATGTTTTGATTTCTTGACTTTGTATAAGCTCAAAAATTACGGATAAAAATGCCAACTTAAAAAAAAGTTCAAAAATTTCTGTAAATTAAAATTTCTGTAAAGTAAAAATTACTTTTACTTCTTCCACCACATATTTAGTTTGGTGTTTTAAAAACTTTGTAACATCTATCATGTTTTGTATAGATGCTTTCAAAGAAGGAATTTCTTCCAGATTTTGTGAGGTTTTCGAGGGAAACCTGGCTGGTTTCTCCCATTTGTGTGGGTAGGGTCATAAAAGTTCCTTTTCATTCAAATCTCCCTAGGATCATTTCTGAAGCCACCAGCAAGGAAGTACTAACAGCTGTGATACGCTGTAAGGAGTCAGCATTAGAAACAGGAGTTTTCTCTAACTTTTTCATATCAATAGTAATTCACACTTGCTGAGAGTGACCGGGTGAAACAGTTATCACATATGACACACAAGGGTGAAGACTTGGGAATTAGAGCTCAGTGTGTAAATCGTCCTAGGAAGTTCTAACATGTAGAACCAGATCCGCACAAAGTCTACCCATCTAGGTTTCTGGTGAGGATTCTGACATATCTGGCAGCATGTCATCGATGATCAAATGCTATTACTCTTTTTTAAGCCAGCAGTCACTGTCATCGTTAGGGACAGTTAGCATCTCAAGAGAAGGTCTGGACATGACAAAATGATAAATGTTCTGCTTCTGTATATTATTTTCCTGCCTGAAGCTAATAATTAACCACATTTTGAAGTGATAAGCATTCCTAATAATGAAGGTTAAATAAGAAACCATTGGGTTGAGAACTAGAATGTCAATAGACAGAAACCAATTTTCTCAATGTTAAAGACATTAATTGCTTGGTATATGTTATCTGAACATATCCGATGTCTACAAAAATTACCATATTGTGTATTATATGTAAGATATGATTATCAAGTAACGAGACAGACTGGTTTAAACAAATATACTCTGATTTACACGTGCAAACGGACACTGGCCTTTAAAGCAGTCGTCGTGGGTCTCGGCCGGCAGTGATACTTGAAAGAATAAGCCGTGGGAAACGGAGGCAGCTCCAAAATACAAATTAAATGATATTTTTGAGCTTTTTCTGAAGAAGGCTTTATTTGGATGTATAAATTCTGTATTTGTTAAATAAATCAGTCTCTTCCTATTCATTCCTTATATGCCTTCAGAAAACCCGTATGTTAGAGACAAATATTTCATTTCAAGATTTAAATTACTATTGTTATAAGTATAACATTGCTATGGCTTTATTATGAATAATAAAAACAATAGCTAATATTTAATAACATATACTAAATGCTTCCCACACGTAACCTCACTTAATCCTCACAACAGTCCTATGAGATGAATTCATTGTTATTCCCACTTTTCACAGGAGAAAACTGAGAACGGAGGTGAGCAATCCTGCCCACGGTCACACAGCTGGTGGACAGCAGAGCCAGACCCCAGTCCCAGATTCTGGGGGCGCTTCCCTCCCCACATGGTCGTGCCTTATCTCCATGCCCTAAGTCACGCTGGAGCATTGACTGTCAGCGACGTGCCGGGCCCTGGTCCAGGGCTGCGATACAGCAGGGAAGGAAGAAGGCCGGCACTGCAGGGGACCCTGTCAGCAGAAGGGCCAGTCAGGAATGAGGTGGGCAAGTAAATACACAATGTGTCCTTCAGTGACCACTGCCGTGACAGCCGTGAAGCAGTGCGTGGACACTCAGAGGGTAGGTGGCTGCCAACACAGTGACATTCAACCAGAGGCCATGCTTCAGCCCTTGTCCAATGGATGAGAGACAGACAGGTAGGGTCTCAGGTTCTCTCAGCCCCTCTGTCCCCCCGAAGCCTGTTCTCTTCAGTCCCTTCAACTTCACACTACAACATGAACAGGGGGAACAGGGTGACCAAAGGCAGTTGTTTTCTGAGTGCCAGTGCTCCCCTCCAACTGGGTCAGGACATTAGGACAAAACCTCACTGGTAGACGAGCTGTTGATCTAATTTCTCAGTCCTCTTTGGTTTCACACCCACATCCTGGCCGTGAGCTCGTGGGAGGCGGCGGTGTTAGCACTAGCGACAAGGGGGGTATGCTTGCTCTCTTGAAAGTCCATCACGCTGCAAGCAGCCACTGGTCCCCAGAGAATGAGAAACTCATGACACAAAGTGGGACTGAAGCTGCTGTCTGCAGCCAAGTTCTGCTCAACCCAGTAGAGATCGACCAACCCCCGTGGGCCCACAATGTGTCCATGAGAACTAAATGCACCGGGATTTTGTGGTGTTTGTAAAGCAGCACCACTGCCCCAGTAGCTAACAGATACACCCATTAAAATTCTACTCTTAGGGGTCATGTCCTTACGTCACTGTGTATGTGAAAATAGACAATAGAATGCAGAGCCAGAGAACCTGGTTCCAATCCAGTTTCCACTTACTAGCTGTGTGAGGTTTAGACAAGTAACATTTCTGAGCCTCTGAATCCTTGCCAGTAGAGTGAGGTTAAGATTGCCCACCTCACAGAGGTGCAGTGGACGGGAAGGATGTGACATGAGTACAGCTCGCTCCACATGCTGTCATTTGGTGAGGACACAGAAAATGGCCTTTTCCAAACAAAACTCCTTTAGCTCACACCATGCTGAATTCTGGACTGTTATAGGGTAGCAGAGTGCAACTCTTATTCGTTCAACAATTCTAAAACAAAAAAGGTGTGTTTGGCACAAGAATAGTCCCTAAGTCAGCACTCTCCTCATAGAAAATCAGACGCCCAGCTTCAGGAGAACCCGACATGACTTCTTACAATGAAACATTTCAATTCAGTTTTCATGAAACCCAATCAAATCCCTTTATAACAAATCCTATGCAGCAAAACTCTATATAACAAAAGGATAATCTACTCCCAGCAGAGGGCGCACTGATTTCAAATAGTGTCTGGTGCAGCAAAATTTCAGAGATACAAAAGAAGACTGAGCCCTTGGAGGTGTTAAGGAAAGTTGTTCGTTTTTTGAAAGATCTTAACCTATATAAAGCTTGGAAAAACCAAGAACCAAAAAAGGAAAAAATAAAGATACTTACAGTAACGGCATCAGCTCCGCTAACAATATCCAACAGGCTTGTACAGTGACTCTCCCTGAGGGCGGCTGCCAACCCTGGAGCACACATGTTTGGGCCAAAACTCTGTGCATTCTCTCGCTGAGCAGAGAGCTGTAATCTCAGGGCGGTGGCTTGTACTTGCTGCTTGAGCCTGGCCTGGGGCTCAGGAAGATATTGCTAAGAATAAAATCAAGAATGTGCTGGCTCTACCTTGATCTAGCGCCATGTTACAACCATGGAAAGTTCCCACTGGTGACTTGTGAAGAAAGAGTTCTGAATTCTCAGGTGGAAGATGAGTTCTATCTCCTCCACCGTAAACTGGCCCCACAGCCTTGGCACGTCCAGCTATCAGCTGATGGTCTCCTTATCTACAAATGTTAAAGTGTACAGGCAGAGGGACTCCATCATCGTCACTGTCGCCTGCAGGATCCAGGGCGGGTGCAGACCCTGCGGGTGGTGGGAAGCCCTCTTCTTAACCTGGTGCCTCCTCTCCTGGGACCACATCGTGTGACCTCGCTTTCTGTCAGATGCCAATTAATTCTCACTAAACTGTAGCTGAGGGCACACTTAGGGTTTTCTTCCCAGAGTTTACACATTTTAACAGGAGCTTAGTTTGATTTTTTTTAAGTCTAAAAAGCCTTCAAGTTTCAAATAAGTTAATACCTGAAGAAAGAATTTCAGAAATATGCAGGACATGAAGCAATATTTTCGGTTCAATTTAACAAATTTCAATGGATGTTGTCTATATAACCATCTAAATATTTCAGGAGATGATAAGATTGTCAGGATAGGGGTGGAGGAAGATGAAATAACAACAGGTACGGGAGGCAGAGGAAGATAAACACCGTAAAATAAAAGGAGGCACAAAACACTCAGGGAATTCAGAGGCCAATGAATCACATCCAGTTGGAAAAAGGAGGAAGTGTGGACAGAGGTCAACATTTGAGATGGGGCCTGAGAGTGGATAGATTTCCTCAGTGGGGATGGAGGAGAGGGTAGCCAGTGGGCAGAGACTCAGGCCCAGGAGGGGTGGCCGTGTTCTCATGTCTCAGACCAGCCACATCAGCTCCACCCACCATGCAAAAGGCAGAGTGAGAATGTGCCACTGGCCACAATGGTTTATACCAGAGAAAGCTCGTGAGCACTAGCAACTTGATAGGAGAACGCAGTGGATGGGGGGAAAGGCAAGAAACCTCAGAAATTAAGGATGAATGAAAAGTGCAGAAAGCAAGAGTTTGTAACACACTCATCAGAAGGCCCCCCCCACGCATTCATTTAGAAATAGATGTGCTTGCATAAGACCAGTTTTCTCAAAGAATTTCAGAGGAAGCCCTGATTTTGTTCAGATTTCTTGGTTATTTAATGCAGAAGGATAAATACTCCAGAGGGCCATCATAGGAACCATTACCTGCAGTGAAATTCTCAGTTCTGCATTTTACGTGCTCTAAACGTATCTTCAACCGCGAGCAGAACACTAGAAGTTACTCACTTTGCACCTATTAATGCTAAGTAGTACACAATTTGCAAATCTCGGGGAATTGTGCAAATATTTGGCATCATTGTGAGCAATCTTTAAAGGTGCTCCATTCATCTCCAGCTTCTAATTATGATGATCTCGGGAGCAAGGCCATCGTTTGCAGCAGGAATTGTGGAGCTTTGCGGTAAAAGGTGCCTGGTTTAGAATTCAGCTTAAATTCAGAAAAGGTGCATCTACATTTAGCAACAACGGCAAGCAAGAAAAACTAACAGCAAGCATGAAGAATTATAAAGGGAGTTTGTACTTCTAGAGAGGAAAATATTCTAAAGTATTTTAGCTGTAATTTGCATTGTAGTTTATAAGATTTATTGGTTCTCATTCAAGACATCAAAAATACAACAGAGAATTTTATATTAATTGGAACATTAATAATGCATTTCTAAGCTAAATGACGTCCTTGGGATTTCAAAAGAAATTTCAGAAATTCGTGGCTGAAGTGCTTCAAGTACCAGACACGCTGAGCCCTTCATCAGGTATTCATTTGAATGGATTTTTCCTTCAGAGCATCCACGGGCACTCAGTAAATTGATGGATAAAGCAAATGTATTCATGTAAACTGGTTTGATTAGCACCTCTCGCCCTTCCAAATGAGGGAATAACATTCTGTGATTCTCTAATGGAAGCTATTTCAATAGTTTCTGTTCAATATGCACAGGATCCCTTAAAGATTATAGTTCTATTAAAAGCCAAACAATTACATAACCCAGAACATTCCACAAATGAGAAGGAATCTTTAGGATTTTCTCCTTCCCAGATGTCATGCATCACTGGAAATTTATCCATAAACATGATGAGGTATGAACAGCATCCCGTTCCAGGCCATGTCTTGTCCAAGTGCAGGCAGAAGTTCTCAAGGCATTGAGCTCTGTCTCGCCTCTTCTTCACTCCACCTTCTGAGGGATCATTTCCGGCCTCACACTTTCATGATTTCTCTGAGAACACAGAGAATATCACAGTGAATGCAAGTGGAAAAGACACAGATATTAAACCTCATGGAACATCTCTCATAGACACGGACAACAGAGATACAACATAAGGATAATCGATGTCCCTGATGTAGATGACCAACAAATTGGACAGAAGACGTAGTCAAAAATACAATGCAAGAAAATTTCCTTGAAATGAAAAAGGGTCTGAGGTTTTGTAGATCAATAAGAGTACATTCCAGGGAAATTACATATATAACATTCAATACCAAGAATATAACTGCTGCCCTTGTCAGCTGAGCCCACCCCAACTGTCTCCTAAAGCTGGGGACTACGTTTCCCAGAATCCCCTCCTGCTTCAAACCCTCAAACCTCCTTGGATAGTTGAGATATCAAATTCTCAAACCCAGCCATCCAGGTTAGAGAGTGTACAGGTGTGCAAGAGTTGGAAGGCAGAAGTGGAGCAGAGGCCACTGTTCTCGAGAGCTCTTCACCCTGACCGGCTGTTGCAGAGCTCTCCAAGTTCTCACTACATGGCTGCTGCCACCAGCCCTGGCTTCTTGAACTCTCTGCCAGCTCCAACTGCCTCCCCTGCTCCAGAGCTGAAGCTGTGGTAGACTTTCCCCAGTCCTCAGAGCAGACTCGTCCATATCCTTACCTCCCCAGCCGCTCTGGCCACCATGGAAACCCTAAATCTTATCTTAAACTCTTTTATTCCCATATTAAGCACCCTGAGATAACCCAGATGAACACAACAGCTAAGAGATTAAAAAGAAGACTTCAGGAATGTAAGTAAAAAAAAAAAAAAATCAAATCATGTATAAGAAGGAAAGGAAATGAGGCTAGTCTCAGACGTCCTGTAGGCAGAAGACAACAGAATAATGACTCAGTGACTACAAAGTTGTGAGAAAATAAAGTACGACACAGCCAAGATGTCATTCAAATACTAAGGCAAAAACTACAGTTTCAATCATGAAATTACAGAGGTTATAAAACATCTATGAGTTCTTCTTTTTAAAAGTACAGCTTACTAGCAAAATCCAGACATCTGAAAGTTTAATCACACTATAGCAGACAGACATCGAAAGATCAAGTAAAAGGATTAGTGATGCCACTGAACATATTTACATATAAGAACAATACAAAATGACTGTGCGAATTGTGGTTACAATAAAGAATGTGAACTTTGTAAAGCTGGAAAATGCAAAAATGGTAATATAATTCATAAAAAAAAATTAAGTACTTGGGAGAGAGACTATGAGAAGGGTCAAGTGCTGAGATACTGACCTCATAAAGGGCAGCATCATTAGAAGCTCTCCAAAAATGAAACAAGGATTCCAAACATTACTCAGAAGTTCTCTTCCATAATATTATTTTTTAACCTTAATGAATATCTCTTAAAGTAAAGAAAATTTATTTGAAGTCAATAGTTGCTTCAATTTTGCCTTGATTTCTTTAGTTTATTAGATTCGGTTAAAAGTAACATAATGCCCCTGTCAATAAACAGCATTTCTAGTGTAATCCCAGCTTATAAAATTAGTTATATCTAGCTATTCTTCTAATTATGTATGAAAACTCTATCAAAAATGTGTAGGGGGGCCAGCCTGGTGGTGTAGTGGTTAAGTTCTCGCACTCTACTTCAGTGGCCCGGGGTTCGGAGGTTCGTACCCCTGGCGTGGACCTACGCACCACTCATCAAGTCATGCTGTGGTGGCGTCCCATATACAAAGTAGAGGAAGATTGGCACAGATGTTAGCTCAGAGCCAATCTTCTGCAGCAAAAAGAGGAAGATTGGCAACAGATACTGGCTCAGGGCTAATCTTCCTCACCAAAAAAAAAAAAAAAAAGTGTAGAAAATGTTCATCCAAGATTAATGATGACAGTTTCTAAATAGTGGATTCAGGATTCTTTTACTTTTATCTTTTTACATTACAATATTGTTAGATTTACAATTTATAATAAATTTTAAATGATTTATAAATTATTATAAAATATATATGATTTATAATAAACATACCTCATTTTAGATAAACAAGAGAAATTTTCTTTTTTTTATTTTATTTTATTATTTTTTATTGAGATACAATTGACATATAACATTATATTAGTTTCAAGTGTACAACATAATGATTAGATATTTGTATGTATTGCGAAATGAGCACCACAGTAACTCTAGTTAACGCTCATTAGGACACACAGTTACAAAATTTTTTCTTCTTCTGTTGAGGACTTTTAAGATCTACTCTCTTAGCAGCTTTTAAATATACAATACAGTATTATTAACTATAGTCACCATGCTGTACATTACACCTCAGGACTTATTTATTTTATATATAGCTGGAAGTTTGTACCTTTTGACTCCCTTCACCCATTTCACCACCCCCACCCCCCAAATTGATTATTATTATTATTCAGTGACAAAGGTCCAAACATTAATTTCTTTTCACTTACTTTTCTCACATAAGAAACTATCATGATTCTCTTATTTTATTTTATTTTTTTTAAAGATAATAAACACTAGGGGGCCGGCCTGGTGGCGCAAGCGGTTAAGTGCGCGCGCTCCGCTGCGGCGGCCCGGGGTTCGCTGGTTCGGATCCCGGGCGCGCACCGAAGTACTGCTTGGTAAGCCATGCTGTGGCGGCGTCCCATATAAAGTGGAGGAAGATAGGCACCGATGTTAGCCCAGGGCCATCTTCCTCAGCAAAAAAAGAGGAGGATTGGCGGATGTTAGCTCAGGGCTGATCTCCTCACAAAAAAAATAAAAATAAAAATAAAAATAAAGATAACAAACACTAACATTTTAAACTTTATTTTTCTAATTTCTCTGCTATAATTATCCAAACAGTATTTTTTATAAAAATTAGTTATTTTATTTCATAACTTTTTTAATACCTTGCTAATTTGAGTTAACTACATATTGTGTACTGATTTCCATTCTATTAACTACGCTTTTTTTTTTTTATTGGTTTATAACATTGTAAAAATTTCAGGTGTACATCATTGTACTTCTATTTCTGCATGGACTACATCATGTTCACCACCAAAATACTAATTACAACCCATCACCACGCACATGTACCAAATTATCCCTTTCACCCTCCTCCCTCCCCCCTTCCCCTCTGGTAACCACCAATCCAATCTCTGTCCCTATGTGTTTGTTTATTGTTGTTATTATCCACTACTTAATGAAGGAAATCATACGGTATTTGACCTTCTCCCTCTGACTTATTTCACTTTGCATTATACCCTCAATGTCCATCCATGTTGTCACAAATGCCTGGATTTCTTCGTTCCTTATGGCTGAGTAGTATTCCATTGTGTATCTATGCCACAGCTTCTTTATCCATTCGTCCCTTGATGGGCACTTAGGTTGCTTCCAAGTCTTGGCTATTGTGAATAATGCTGCAATGAACACAGGGGTGCATGTACCTTTGCAAATTGGTGTTTTCAAGTTCTTTGGATAAATACCCAACAGTGGAATAGCTGGATCATATGGTAGTTCTATCCTTGATTTTTTGAGGAATCTCCATACTGTTTTCCATAGTGGCTGCACCAGTTTGCACTCCCACCAGCAGTGTATGAGAGTTCCCTCCTCTCCACATCCTCTCCAACACATATTGTTTCCTGTCTTGTTAATTATAGCCATTCTGATGGGCATGAGGTGATATCTCATTGTAGTTTTGATTTGCATTTCCCTGATAGTTAGTGATTTTGAACATCTTTTCATGTGTCTGTTGGCCATCTGTATATCTTCTTTGGAGAAATGTCTGTTCAGGTCTTTTGCCCATTTTTTAATTGGGTTGGTAGTTTTTTTGTTGTTGAGATGCATGAGTTCTTTATATATTTTGGAGATTAAGCCCTTATCAGATGTATGGTTTGCAAATATCTTCTCCCAATTGTTAGGTTGTCTTTTCGTTTTGTTGATGGTTTCCTTTGCTGTGCAGAAGCTTTTTAGTTTGATGTAGTCCCATTTGTTTATTTTTTCTATTGTTTCTCTTGCCCGGTCAGATGTGGTGTTTGAAAAGATGTTGCTAAGACCGATGTGGAAGAGCGTACTGCCTAGGTTTTCTTCTAGAAGTTTCATAGTTTCAGGTCTTACATTCAAGTCTTTAATCCATTTGGAGTTAATTTTTGTGTATGGTGTAAGGTAAGGGTTTACTTTCATTTTTTTGCATGTGGCTATCCAGTTTTCCCAACACCATTTGTTGAAGAGACTTTCTTTTCCCCATTGCATGTTCTTGGCTCCTTTGTCAAAGATTAGCTGTCCATAGATGTGTGGGTTTATTTCTGGGCTTTCGATTCTATTTCATTGATCTGTGTGTCTGTTTTTGTGCCAGTACCATGCTGTTTTGGTTACTATAGCTTTGTAGTATATTTTGAAATCAGGGAGTGTGATACCTCCAGCTTTGTTCTTTTTTCTCAGGATTCCTTTAGCTATTCGGGGTCTTTTGTTGTTCCATATAAATTTTAGGATTCTTTGTTCTATTTCTGTGAAAAATGTTGTTGGAACTTTGATAGGGATTGCATTGAATCTATAGATGGCTTTAGGAAGTATGGACATCTTAACTATGTTAATTCTTCCAATCCAAGAGCACGGAATATCTTTCCATTTCTTTGTGTCTTCTTCAATTTCTTTCAGAAATGTTTTATAGTTTTCGGTGTACAGATCTTTCACCTCTTTGGTTAAGTTTATTCCTAGGTATTTTATTCTTTTTGTTGCAATTGTAAATGGGATGGTACTCTTAATTTCTCTTTCTGCTACTTCATTGTTAGTGTACAGAAATGCAACTGATTTTTGTATGTTGATTTTGTATCCTGCAACTTTACCATATTCGTTTATTACTTCTAAAAGTTTTCTGGTGGATTCTTTAGGGTTTTCTATATATAAAATCATGTCATCTGCAAATAGTGACAGTTTCACTTCTTCCTTTCCAATTTGGATCCCTTTTATTTCTTTCTCTTGCCTGATTGCTCTGGCTAGGACTTCCAATACTATGTTAAATAGGAGTGGTGACAGTGGGCATCCTTGTCTGGTTCCTGTTCTTAGAGGGATAGCTTTCAGTTTTTCACCATTGAGGATGATATTAGCTGTGGGTTTCTCATATATGGTCTTTATTATGTTGAGGTACTTTCCTTCTATACACATTTTATTCAGAGTTTTTATCATAAATGGATGCTGTATCTTGTCGAATGCTTTCTCTGCATCTATTGAGATGATCATGTGATTTTTGTTCTTCATTTTATTAATGTGGTGTATTACGTTGATTGATTTGCGAATGTTAAACCATCCCTGCATACCTGGAATAAATCCCACTTGATCATGGTGTATAATCTTTTTAATGTATTGTTGTATGCGATTTGCTAGTATTTTGTTAAGGATTTTCGCATCGATGTTCATCAGTGATATTGGCCTGTAATTTTCTTTTTTTGTGTTGTCCTTGTCTGGTTTTGGTATCAGGGTAATGTCAGCTTCGTAGAATGAGTTAGGGAGCTTCCCACCCTCCTCAATTTTTTGGAAGAGTTTGAGAAGGATAGGTATTAAGTCTTCTTTGAACGTTTGGTAGAATTCACCAGGGAAGCCGTCTGGTCCTGGACTTTTATTTTTAGGGAGGTTTTTGATTACTGTTTCGATCTCCTTACTGGTGATTGGTCTATTCAAATTCTCTACTTCTTCTTGATCCAGTTTTGGAAGGTTGTATGATTCTAAGAATTTATCCATTTCTTCCAGATTGTCGAATTGGTTGGCATATAGCTTTTCATAGTATTCTCTTATAATCTTTTGTATTTCTGAGGTGTCTGTTGTAACCTCTCCTCTTTCATTTCTGATTTTACTTATTTGTGCCTTCTCTCTTTTTTTCTTGGTGAGTCTAGCTAAAGGTTTGTATATTTTGTTGATCTTTTCAAAGAACCAGCTCTTGGTTTTATTAATTTTTTCTATTGTTTTTTTAGTCTCTATTTCATTTATTTCTGCTCTGATTTTTATTATTTCCCTTCTTCTACTGATTTTGGGCTTGGTTTGTTCTTCTTTTTCCAGTTCCTTTAGGTGCATTGTTAGATTGTTTATTTGATATTTTTCTTGTTTGTTGAGATAGGCCTGTATCGCTATAAACTTCCCTCTTAGAACCGCTTTTGCTGTATCCCATAAATTCTGGCATGTCGTATTTTCATTTTCATTTGTCTCCAGGTATTTTTTGATTTCTTCTTTGATTTCTTCGTTAACCCAGTTGTTGTTCAGTAGCATTTTGTTTAATCTCCATGTATTTGTGGCTTTTCTGATTTTCTTCCTATAGTTGATTTCTAGTTTCATACCGTTGTGGTCAGAAAAGATGGTTGGTATTATTTCAATCTTCTTAAATTTATGGAGACTTGTTTTGTGGCCTAATATGTGATCAATCCTGGAGAATGTCCCATGTGCATTTGAAAAGAACGTGTATTCTTCGGTTTTTGGATGGAATGCTCTGTATATATCTACTAGGTCCATCTGTTCTAGTGTGTCGTTTAAGGCCAATGTTTCCTTATTGATCTTCTGTTTGGATGATCTATCCGTTGGTGTAAGTGGAGTGTTAAAGTCTCCTACTATTATTGTGTTACTGGCTATTTCTGTTTTTATGTCTGTTAATAATTGCTTTATATATTTAGGTGCACCTACATTGGGTGCATAGATATTTACAAGTGTTATATCCTCTTGTTGGATTGTTCCCTTGATCATTATGTAATGCCCTTCTTGGTCTCTTTTTACAGTTTTTGTTTTAAAGTCTATTTTGTCTGATATGAGTACTGCTACCCCAGCTTTCTTTTCATTGCCATTTGCGTGGAGTATCTTTTTCCATCCCTTCACTTTCAGTTTGTGAGTGTCTTTAGGTCTGAAGTGTGTCTTTTGTATGCAGCATATATATGGGTCTTGTTTTTTTATCCAGTCAGCCACCCTATGCCTTTTAATTGGAGCATTTAGTCCATTGACGTTTCAAGTAGCTATTGATAAGTATGTGCTTACTGCCATTTTTTAACTTTTTTTTTTTTCTCAGTGTTTTAGTAGTCCTTCTCTGTTCCTTACTTCTTCTATACAGAATTGATGGTCACTTTAGTTTGACCTCTGTCTGAAAGCTGTACTCTTTAACTCCCCTCCTCCCTCCTTTTATGTTTTTGATATCATATCTAACCTCTTTTTTGTACATTTGTATCCATTACGTTCTAATCATGAAAATAAATAATTTTTCCTATTTATGGTCTTCTCTTTTCCCCTTAAATCAGTCCCTTTAACATTTCTTGTAGCACTGGTTTCTTGGTGACAAACTCCTTTAATTTTTGCTTATCTGGGAAAATTTTGATCTCTCCTTCCATTTTGAATGATAACCTTGCTGGGTAGAGTATTCTTGGCTGTAAGTTTTTTCCTTTTAGCACTTTAAATATATCGTGCCATTCTCTTCTAGCCTGTAAGGTTTCTGCTGAGAAGTCAGCTGATAGCCTTATGGGGTTTCCTTTATATGTAACTTGACATTCTCTTGCGGCTTTTAGGATTCTCTCTTTATCTTTAATTCTGGACATTTTGATTATGATGTGTCTTGGTGTGGGCCTCTTTGGGTTTATCTTGTTTGGGGCTCTCTGTGCTTCCTGTACCTGGAAGTCTGTTTCCTTCCTTAGGTTTGGGAAGTTTTCATCTATTATTTCTTGAAATAGATTCTCTGCCCCCTTGTCTCGCTCTTCTCCTTCTGGGACACCTATAACAGGGATGTTAGTGTGCTTCATGTTGTCCCAGAGGTCCCTTAGACTGTCCTCACTCTTTTTAATTCTTTTCTCTTTTACCTGTTCACCTTGGGTAATTTCTTCTAGTCTTTCTTCTAGCTCACAGATCCGTTCTTCTGTATCCTCTACTCTGCTTTTGAGTCCCTCTAATGAATTTCTCATTTCCAGTATTGTATTTGTCATTTCTGATTGGTTCTTTTTTATATCTTCCATTTCTTTGTTGACATTCTCACTGAGTTCATCTATTCTTCTCCCCAGATCAGTGAGCATCCTTAACACTCTTAGTTTGAACTCTCTGTCGGGTAGGTTGCTCATTTCTGTTTCACTTAGTTCCTTTTCTGGGGTTTTGTCCTGTTCCCTTACTTGGAATGTATTCTTTTGCCTCCTCATTTTGCCTCTTTCCCTGTGCTTGTTTCTACGTATTAGGTAGGTCAGCTACATCTCCTGCTCTTGGATAGGTGACCTTATGTAAGTGATGCCTTAGGAGGCCTGGAGTGTGCTTCCCTCAGTTCTCAATGTTCCAGGGGTGACCCCTATGTGGGCTACGTGTGTCCTTCTGTTATGGTCTGTTTGCTCTCCCTGTAGGCGCCCAGGGAGGCTGAGTTATGCTCCTGGCCAGCTGTTGTTATGCTCAGCTGCTTGTAGTTGTTGTGGGCCCTTCAGTCTCTTTATCAGGTGTGGGGAGCCCCAGCACAGTTGGCTGTAAGCTCTAATACCACATTTGTGTTGCAGTATTTCTTTTAAGTGAGTAGGCCCCCAGCATGGCAGGTTGTTAGGCTCAGGGCCTTACAATTGCTGTAAGCCTCTAGCCTATTAGGTCTCTTGTCAGCTCTCTGAGGATTGCAGCTGGGTGGGGCTGGCCTCAGGCACAGGAGCATCCAATTGTTTCAGGTGTTGGAAGGTGAGGCAAACCTCCTATGTGGGTCTTTGAGAAGCACAAGTCTTCTGCAGCTGACAAGCCCTGTTGTCCACAGGTCCACACCACTGCCAACACAGTTCTGCCCTGTGTGAGCGCCCCGACCTCCCCAAGCGGACCCAGTCTCTCCACGGCGGGAGCCCCACACACTCCGCCACCGCCCCACACTCTCCACCCGCTCCTTGTGCACACCCTGCCCGCTCAAGTCGGCTCAGTTGCCAGGCTGCAGAGAATCCAGTCACCAATCTATGCAGGCCCACACGTTGCCTGAGGGCTTGTTGTTGGGTGGGGCCAGTCTCTAGGGTGGGCTGTCTTCCCTGGCTGAGCTGGATTAAATCAGTGCTCTAGTGGGTGGAGCAGACCCTGGGCTAGCAGGCCTCAGGGAGAACTCCAATGGCATCTGTGTCAGCACGCCCACACCAGGCCACAACAATGGCCGCCGCCAATGTCCCAGTCCCTGGAGAGGTCTCACCCCTCACCGAGATGCACTCAGGGCCTATTAGGTGAGTCTCTTTTCACCAAAGCACTGTGCACCTTTCTTTCTGGTGATTTTAGGATGCTTTCTGGAACGGGTGAGTTTGTGCCTGGGCCCTTTAAGAGCCAGTTTTAGTTTCTTTGTGAACCGGGTTTTCTGGGGGTGCTCCCCAATGCTTTAGTAGCAGGCAAAGTCAGATATTATGCCGCTGGTCTCGATTGTGCTGGGTCCACAAAATGCCCACAGCGGGGGCGCTCCCCGGCTCAGGACCCTGCGCCTCCAGGGAGGGTGCGTACCTGTGCGCTGCTCCCGGCAGCCGTGAAGCTGGCGGCTTGTGAAGGCGGTGTTTTTCCTCTCCGGAAAGGGGTCTCTGCCTCTTCTACCCCAGTTAGGATTGTCCGTTGTTGCAGGAGTTCCTCTTATCCAGTTTTCAGTTCTGTCTCAGGGGTAATTTTTCCACGAGTAGTTGTAAATTGGCTGTGTCCACGGGAGGAGGTGAGTTCAGAGTCTGCCTACGCCGCCATCTTGACTCCGCCTCTCGAGAAATTTTCTTAAAAGCAAACAAACAAAGCAAATATACCAAGTGCTAACAGCTGGGTGGTGGAAATGTGAATGGCCATTATGTTTTTCTTTGTACAGTTCTATATTCAAGACATAAAAATTAAATTTAAAAATATTGTTTAGGTCCTTGTGTATTTTTGTTTCTGGCAATGGAGGTACAGATAATTCTAACTAATCCTCTTGCTAACAGCTAGAAAATTTGTTTTTAAAAAATTAAGTTTGTGTAAAGGCCACATAGAAAGAACAAGGCAGTGAAACATTGTATCACCAAGTCCAGGAGGAGAAGGAACTCAGACAAGGGAGGGCAGGATCTGGAGCCTCTCCCCCTCAGGGCATGGTATCCCCAGAGAGGCAGCTGAGAGGCTGAGAAGGCAAGGCATTCAACAGCCTCCCTGGTCTGGCAAGTAAAAATGTGGAGTCCAGCTTTAAAAGGGGAGAATGGTGAACCCCCCACACTTTGGGCTTGGATGCTGAAGGGCTAACCCAGGTACTGGAGGCAAGTGTCACAGACTGTAGATCCACGCAGCTGGATTGAGGTGCTCCAAGATCACCAACACTCTCAACTGCCTCCCAGGAGCAAACACAGTCTCTAAAGAAAGACATCATCATGTTCCTCAAAATATTTCTAGTTTTTCATATTCAGTGCCTGTCACTCAGTCAATAATAACCAGACTCATCAGAAAACTAGATAACATGACCAAAATAAGAGAATGAATGCACAATATAAGCACACCCCCAAGGAACACGGACACGGAATGTGGCACAGATAGAAAACTACACTGTCGATATGTTTAAGGAAGTTTTTGTAATGGTTGAGAATTTTAACAGAGAAACATGCAACAAACCACCCTAACAGTTAGTAGCTTACAACAACAACAATTTTATTTAGCTCATGGTTCTATTTAGTCCAGCGATTTAGGCTGACCTCAGATGGGCAATCTGTCTGGTCCAGGCTGGGCTTAGCTGTTCTCAGCTGGACATACCTTCACATTTGGACTCTTCCAGGAAGAAAAGGACAGCCAGGGTACTGACATGGGTCTTTCTCCACGCAGTCACTCATCCTTCATCAGGCTGGCCAGAGCTTGTTCACATGGTAGTTAAGTTTCCAGTGTGAGTATAGAAAATACAAAACTGCTTGAGGGCATAGGCTCAGAATTCACAGAACCTCACTTCTACCAGATTCTGTTGGTCAAAATAAGTCACAGGGCCAGCCCAGATTCAGAGGATGGGGAAATAATGAGCAGAGCTGCAAAGAGCTTCTGATCGTTTTCACAATCCACCACAGCTAGAAACTAAGAAGAAGGAGGAAGGGGAGGAGGAGGAGGAGCAGGGAAGGAGAGCTACCAACTTAAAATTGCAGAGTTAAAAACATAACAAAACAAAATTTAAAACACATAGATGAATTTTACAGTAAATAAGACACAGCTGAAGAGAGAATTAGTGACCTTATAGATTTGGTCAGAAGAAAACATCCAGAATAAAGCATGGAGAGACAAAAGAATGGAAAATAAAGAAGAAAGCCTTTAAAATAGAGAGAATAGAGCAAAGATATCTTATATGTATTTGGAATCTAAGAAAGAGCTAAGAGTGAAAATGAGCCAGAGACTATATTTGAGGAGCTAATAACTTTTTAAAAGGCCTCAAAATGTTGAAAGACATTAAACCACAGATTCAAAAAGTCCTATGAACACTAGTTAGAAAATATCAAAAGAAAACTACACATGGGCACATTATAGTAAAATTGCTTAAAAAAAAAAGAGAAAATCTTAAAAGCAGTAAAAGAGAAAAAGACAGATTGTATTCAAAGAAAAAGGCATTAGTCTGACAGCTGACTCCTCAAAAGAAAAAAATAAAACCCAGAAGGCAGTGAAATGATATTTTCAACTTGCTAAAAGAAAATAATAGGCCACCTAGAAATCTATACCTAGTACAAACATCTTTTAAGAATAGTGGTATAATAAAGATATTTTCAGATAAACAAAAACTGAGAGAATGTTACCAGCAAACAAACAAATGAACAAATCCACAATTATGATAGATTTAAGAAGCTCTTCCTCAATAACTGAGAGAATAAATGGTTAAAAAATAGTGGAGGGGAAGATTTTTTTTTAAACTAGACAGTTTAACAAATTTGACTTGTACAACAACTGCAGAATACATGGAATGTATTCTGTATATGTATACTGTAGGTATACATGGAATATTTACCAAAATTTAACATATTAAAAAAACACCATTTATAACAGCATCAAATGTACCAAGTGCTTAACAGCCAATCCAGGGTTAGGAATAAATCTAGTATATACAAGATCTCTACCTCTCCACTTACACACACACACTCACACTAACCAGAAACAACAACAACAAATTCCATTATTGGAAGAAATTAAAGAACTAGTAAATGAAGTAAAGTAGCTAAAGTAAGTAAAGTAAATGAAGGACACCAATTTAATGGATGGGAGACTCAATATGTGAAGACGTCAAATCTTCTCAAGTTGCTCTATGAGCTCAATGCAATCCCAACCAAAGTCTCAACAGACCTTTTGAAGAAATTTCAAAAATCAATTCTAAAACATATATGGATGTGTAAAGGCTAAGAAGAGCCAAGATACCTTAAGAACAAGGAGGTATGACTTGCTCTGCCGAAGACCATTTTATTCTAAAAGGATAGTCATGAAGACAGCATGGTATTAAAATAATAATAGGGGCCAGCCCAGTGGCGCAGCAGTTAAGTGCACACGCTCTGTTTCAGCAGCCTGGGGTTCGCAGGTTCGGATCCCAGGCACACACCGATGCACCACTTGTCGAGCCATGCTGTGGCAGCGTCCCATATAAAGTGGAGGAAGATGGGCACGGATGTTAGCTCAGGGCTGATCTTCCTCACAAAAATAAATAAATACAGTAAACTTTAAAAATTAATAATAATAATAATAGACAAGCAGACCAATGGGTCAGAGCAAGGACTCAGCAACAGGCCCATCTATAAACAGGTATTGATTGTCGACAAGTGTGGTGCTGAAGAGCAGTCGAGGAAAGATCAATAAATTGTCTGGCCAGTCATATCTCTATATGGGAAAAATGAAACTGAAGCCCCACCTCACACCATATGATTTCAGAAGGATGTGAGATATAAGTACGAAATTCTAAACAATAAAACCTCTGAAAAGATCATATTTTTAAAAATCTTCATGATCTTGGAATAGGAAAAGATTTCTTAAACAGGATATAAAAACTCTACAAGGGAAAGCCTGATAAACTGAACTACACTAAAATTAAGAACTGGTCACCAAACAGAACCATTAAGTTTACAAAAATGTAAGCCATTTGGTAAGATGTTTGCAATACACCAACGAAGAAAAACATCATACCCGCGACGTACAAAGATCTCCAAGATCTACAAGCCAAGGGCAGATGGGTCCTCGGCGACGCTTTTACACTCAAGCGAGCCCAGGCCTGGGATGTGGCACTATGCTGGCTCACCTGGTTGCCATGGCGGCAGCACCTCCAGCTCCAGCTGACCCCCCTCATCCTCTGCGCCCTCAGCCAAGTGGGTGTGAGCCCACAACAAAGGGTCCCCCTTTTCCCGCAGTCATCTGCATATCAAGGTTGGAGGCTTAAGGTGGTGAGAAGCCACCAAGTTTGTCCTTCTGCATTCCAGATTACGTGCAGGTTCCTGTCTGTCCTTGTCCCCACGTCACATCGTCTGTCCTCTCCAACCGCCTGTCTATCTCACATCAGGCCCCGGCACCAAGCACAGCTCCACAACTGCCTAAGACCCAAGCTCTGTAAAATAATCCCTTATCATATACCACTCCTAGAGGTTCTAACTCTGTGCTTGGACCCTGACCTAGATGTTCACAAGAGGCGAAAACTGGGAATGAACCAACAACCATGAAATGGGAGAATGGGCGAGTACATTATGCTCCATCCACGTTAGGAAATACCGCAGAGCATTGAAGGTGAATGAACTACAGCAAACCACAATGACAGGGCTGACTCTTGTAATCATAAGGTTGAACAAAGAAGTCAAATAAAAAAGAACACATACTACGTAAGTCCACTATATAAGTTCGAAAAAACCACAAAACTAAAATAGACTGGTAGATGTGGGAAGAAAGATCTCCGTCAAGCTGTGATGACATCTTCTGGGATCCTCTTCTCTGTCCAGGTGGTAGTTAAATGGGTTGCAACTTTTGGACAATTTGCTGAGCTGCGCTTTTATGTTTTGCTCACTTTTCTGTATGCACGTTATTCTTCAATTTAAAAAAAAAGTCCAAATAGAAAAAAAGCCCTGCTAGAAGGTGACTCCACGTGGATCAGCCCTCTACCTGCCTGCTGGCTTCTGCACACCCAGCACGGGGCACAGGGCGTGGGACAGATCCCGCTGGCAACAGGAGAGTGTGGGGAGAAGGCATCGCCCTCAGAGGAGACAGCACTCCTTTTGAAGGTCTAAATTCTGGTATGACTTGTGTTACCCTCCCCTGCACTAATCGTGTTCTGTAACCTTCCTTCCCTATTTCCTTCGGTGTCTGATACACCTATGAATTTCTCAAAACAAGCATTCATCTTACTCTGTTATTTACACAACCAGAATAACAGCCTCGGTCTCATTCAACAGACAAGGAGCAAAAGAATTGATACGGATATGTCTCGTACTTAGAATGATCCGGCCGATTGAATGAAATTTTCTGGTTAATTCAGGTTCACTGTACCTGAATTACCAATTCTCAGAGTGTTAGGAAACTGTAAAACACACCGACCATCAGAAGCACTCAGGAGGTGTGTCTGGGCTGTGCCAGTGAACACAAACTGTGGGCGACAGAGCCTCGTGAGTGGTGCCTGAATGAGCCTGAGAACAGATGGGCCGAGCGAGCTTCAGCTCGAGCCTCAGCTCCCTTTTCTTCAACATCAGAAAATGTGTTATATTAATTAATCGTACTAATACCTCTAAGAAGAGAAACCACAGAAGCGTCTCCAAAAATGCTGAAAAGACATTTGACAGAATTCAACAATCATTTAACAGAAATGCTCAATGCGCGATGCATATGTGGGTATATCCACAACATAATTAAATGTATCCATCTCAGTCCAGATGCCAATATCATGCTTTTTTAAATAAAAATTGTATACATTTAAGGTCTACAACACGATGTTTTGATTTACATCCACGTTGTGAAACGATTACTATAGTCGAGCTACTTAACATACCCATCATCTCACATAGTTATCATTTTTTGTGTGTGTGGTGAAAATGCTTAAGATCTACTCTCTTAGCAAATTTCAAGTAGAAAATGGAGTAATGTGAACTATAGTCACCATGCTGTACATTAGACTCTGGAACTCATTCATCCCATGTCACTGAGACTCTGTGCCCTTGACCAGCATCTCCCCACCCCCTGACCCCCACCCTGGCAACCACCCTTATCTCTGCTTCTGAGTTTGACTTTTTAGATTCCACATATAAGTAAGATCATACAGTACTTTTCTTTCTGTGTCTGGCTTATTTCACTTAGGATATTCACAACAGCTAAGATATGGAAACAACTTGAGTGTCCATTGATGGATAAAGAAACTGTGAGATATTTATATATACTGTATATATTTTAAGGCTGAATATTATTCGGCCTTTAAAAAGAAGGCAATCCCACCATCTTCAACAACACGCTTGAACCTGGAGGACGCTACGCGGAGTGAGATAAGTCGCAGCCGCAGCTTCATCAGCAAGGGGATAGTGGTGGCAACTTCGCAAGCCGTTGTGAGGGTTACACAGGAGAATGATCGCAGAAACACTCTGGAAAGTGCTGTTAAAATATCAGGTGTCATTATTCATGAGACACACCAGCCGTCTTCTCCCCTCACTTTTAATGGCGTGACAGATGTACCAAAAATTGGCAAAGGACGGTGAAAACTTCCACGGCGTATGGCACCCAAGCACACCACAGCACCCCGCTTGACCCTGAACTGCTAACCCTCCAAGCTCAGGCCATTTGCTGCCCCCAACTCAGCCCCCCAACTCCACAACCACTCACTCCGCAGGCAGGATGAAGACAGGATCTCTGCTCAGCTCTCAATTTGTGACCTACTTCCTTGTGTGCTTCTGATCAAACTCTGGGTTGCACCCAACTTCTCAGGCGCAGTTTTGGCCTGGGACTCTGGCCTTTCTCAAATGGTGTTATTACTTTAGAGAAATCAAAAAGTCACAAGAAGGAAAGATGATAAAGACCGGGAGAGCATAGAGCTGCACAGATAGCTGGTAATCAAGTCATTTCAATATGTCTTATTAACACAAAAGAGTGAGTCTGACTTCAAGATTTTGTAATGTCATCTTGATCCATAGCCACTTTATTTTAATGTTAAAAAAAAAACTAGAATAAGACTCCAATAGCAGCATTATTCATAGTAACCAAAATGTGGAAACAACCCAAATGTCCACCAGCTCATGAATGGATAAATAAAGCGTTGTCTGTCCTTACAATGGAATAGTATTCAGAAAAAAATAAAAAGGAATGAGGTACTGCTAAATGCTACAAGACACATGAACTTCGAAAACATTGTGCCAAGTAAAAGAAGGCAGTCTCAAAAAGACTGCACATTGTATGATTCCATTAACATGGACTGTCCATATGGGCCAGTCCATACACAGAGTAAACTGGTGGCTGCCAGGGGAGAGGTGGGAGGTTATGGGGGGTGACAGCTACAGGACTCAGGGACTCCTTTTGGGGTGACGAGAATGTTCTAAACGTGGCAGTGTGATAGTGCACAAATCTGTGAGTGTGCCGAAACCACTGAATTGTGCACACTCAGTGGGTCATGATATGGCATGTGAATTATACCTCTGTAAAGCTGTTATTAAAACAAATGCAGGAGAACCCGACACTTTTTCATCCCAGCCTTGTTGGGGTGACTGTTATCGGTTGATCTAGTGTGTGTGGCCTGTCTGGAATGTTTGACAAACAAATTTTTCTCATGCATTAAACATAGGACTGAAAACAGCCCTAATGGGCACCTGGACAGAGGCTGGTATTTCCATCACCCGGGGTGAGGGCCCCGAAAATTAACCACAGGACGGTTCACTGAAGCAGGTAATGGACTGGCCTATGAGCACAAGAAATCTTTGTGGACGGAGTGTGATTATTCATACAGTCTGTTTGCTAATTGTGGCTACTATGAGCAGTATTTTAAGTGCTCTTAAGAACCTGGAAGTCAGGGGCTCAGCCGGGGGCCTGGCCAAACTCTAGTGACGAGTAGTTCAGTGCTGGCCGCGATGAAAACACAGCTGACCCCGAACAGCCGTCCAACCATGTACTTCCACACACGCGTCCTGTGAAAGTGGGTGTTGTGTAGAAAGGTTTACACAGGAGTGCCTTGTGTGTCCCCACCTGTGTGCACACTTGTGTCTGGGGTGGGTGTGTCAGGCCTCCTCTACTTCTGCCCACCGCCCATGTCCTTATCCATCCAGTTCACGTCACTGTGTTTTTAGTGTGAAAGAACCTAAAAAGGGAAGATCCTGTCTGATTAACTCCCTGTATGTGGCCGGAGCGTGGCCACACACATTTGAGCACATAAACATAGTCGATGGGGTTTGATGGTTTGTAGGTTTGTTTTCTACGATCCCCTCTTGAATGCCAGAAGTTAGTGATGGTCCCGCAGGACCTTCCACGCAGGAATATTTTCTTGGAAGCGCTCCTGGTGGGAGGTCCTGGCTGCAGCCCTCCCCAGCAGACACCAGCTGATGGGTCTTCAAGGCCGGCAGGAGTCCTGCACTAGCAGAGGAAGCGGCCTTTCTGACGTGGAGCCAGGCCAGGCTCACCTGGAGGGGTGAGGAGAGCCTCCGCCTTCTGAAATGACTGAACTCGGGCAGCGGCTGCTCTCAGCCATCTGCTTTGCTGCCGCCACCTCAGGCAGCCCATGTGGGTCCCACAGGCACACACCCCCAGGACAGGCGACCCCAGGCTATCCCAGACCCAAATTTTCGTTCTCTCCTTCTATGGGGTTCTTGGAGGTCTGACCTGACTCTGACTGAGCCACAGAACTTCAAAAATATAATCCACCTTTGAAAAGCAAAAGGGACGCATGACAAACTAGAAGCACAGCAAACTCGCCCTGGACCTCATACTCTTGTCCCTAACTAAGAACAGAAGCCTCCTCACTGCTGCGGGCTGACTGAAGTCTCCAGCCACCTTACAGCAGCTTCCCAGGTTAGCAGGCCCTAAATGTGGTTTAATATTAAGAGGTAAAGACTTTTAGAACTCTTCTTTGCACAGCTATGTTACTAAGTGCCAAAACACCCGAGATCGACCATTTCAACCATTTTAAAACTCACTTTATCTTATTTGTATTTGGCCATATAAAGAAGAATAAAATTAGTAAAGTGAGATTGTAAGTTTATCAAATTTGCCAGAAAGTGGCAGACTCACCATCATCTTCTATAAAACGTCGGCCTGGCCTCCCCTGGGTGGCCACCACCTCCCTGGGCAGGGACAGAGATGCCAAGCAGAGATTCAAGGCTATGTGCCCTCCGGGTTGCCAGGCCCAGCTCCACAGTCTCGCCCACGGCCACAGGCCCTCAGAACCCTCCATGAAACCTCCGTGCCACTGGTATGGGGTCACATGCTTGGTCCAGGCTCCTCACACGTGAGGGAGAGGAGAGAGAAAGGGAAGTGGCTTTCACATCGTCGAGGGGGGTCTAAGTTCCAACTGAGCCCCTCGTTGTGGGCGTGATCTTGACTGTTGGGTAAAATCCATGAGCTTCTTCATCTGTGACCGGGAATGATGGTCAGACCAGCTTGGAGAAAAATGAAAGGGAAGCTTTAGGAAAAGCCTGGCGTGTAACAACACCCAGCAACGGTTCCCGTTACCTTTCCTTGGAAAGAACAACTTCTGGAAACAGTTCTGGAGTCACCACTTCTCCTGGTCTGAGTAACCACCAGGGGGAATTGAGGCACAGACATGCTCCCCACCCCTCCACAAGGGCCCTGCAGACTGCTCTGTTCCGCCTGGCGATCGGGCTCATCATGCGCTACTTGAGGTGGGGCTCTGGCCCAACGCCACAGGGACGGCTTCTCCTTCCACCCCCTCGCTCTGAACCCTTGGCAACGCGCTGCAGGTAGCAGAGCTGATTCTGGGCAAGGAAATCCAGAGAAAACACGGCTTCCACCAGCATCTTTGGCTTTTATCTTCTGATGAGAAGAGATGGTGGGTGCCGGAGGGCAGCACTTGGAGAAAGAGGCCTCCCCAGTAAATCGGTTAACTCAAGAACTGTCGGTCCAGAGACGTGGGGAACACCCTGGGGTTAAGAGGCGAAGTCACCAGGCTTTTGGATTTTAGAACTTAGCAGCAGCAGCACCAAAATAAGACCCACTGAAACTGTCACAATCCAAACGCTGGCACCAAACTGCCGCCGTCCTCAGACCCAACTCGTCTCAGTTTATTGGCTTCTCTAAACCCTCCCACTCCTCAGCGAGGAAAGGCACCCACCTCTGGGGGAGCAACTTCATGACAGTCTTTGCTAACTGACCATCAGGGCTGACCGTCGGAGCTAACTGACCACCGGGCAAGCGCCTGTGTGCAGACAAGCCTCAGGTGTTCAGACTCCTCAGGTGCTTTCCCGAATCAGGCTCTCCTTCCCTGACGTGCAGGTGACCCTCCACCTGCATACGAGGATGTGGGCGCTCGCCGCGGCCAGCGTCACGGAACTTGCTGTCCACCCACCCAGGCTGCTTAGATTGATTATCAAATAGTCATATCTCTGGTTTTGAAAATTCTGTTCTAAAAACTTGGTTTATTTCAAGATTTTAAACATTTCAATACAATCTTTTCCCCATACTTTTCTGTACTCTAATACATCAGCAAGTGTAGGAATAAAGTTACTACAAACAGCTGGCCTAAATTATTCTTCAAGTTTATCTCTGTAAACACCCTCTCGGGGTTGCAGAATATGCATATTTTCTATGCTCCACATTTGGCTCATAGACACGGTTGTGAGAACTGGATAGTATGGTTAAAAATGTTTCTCTTTCATTTCTGAGTCTTTAATTTTATGTTTGAGCTTTGCATAAAAATAGCTCGTAATTGCTTTTTGACAGTAATAAGCCTAAGATTGTGACTCAAAAATTTGAGATATTATGTTCTTTTGTAATTGTATTCAATGAAAACATAGTTCAATGTGGAACTTTAAAAAAACATTTCCAGCTTGTGCAGTTCCTATATTCCACTGACACCATTAAAGTTACAGTTAGAGTTCTTGCTCGAGGAGGACCGAGCAGGGTGCACACTTACTTTCTAACCAAGCTCATTTCTACTGAGAGAAAAGCTTTCTTTGCACAAGCTATAATGGAAAAAAGAGGAAATTTAGAATATTCCATTATTCTCTCCTTACACCTGCTTTCATTACATCTTGTGGCACCATGGAGCTGGCAACAGTAAGAACTCTAATTCTCCAATTTCATCTAAAGGACAAACTGGCCGAGAGTTCACAGATTGTATAAAATTGTATAATATAGATAAAATAAGACCAGAAATTAAAAGCCAAAAGTATGCAATGCTTTCCAAGCATGAATTGAGACTGATGCTGCTCTGAGCAGCAAAGACATTACCCAAAGATGATGTGAGGTATTGAAAACTAGTTAACATGTTTTTCAGGGAGGCAGAAATCAAATAGAATATTCTAGAAATATGAGAGAGACAAATCTATTACTGAAGTCTCATGAACATCAAGTCTGTGTAGACTGTTCATTTATTCTTTGGTTGTCAAACTTAAATTTCTTCCATAAAACAGAGGTGTACAAATATCCCCTTCTTTATGTTTTAGTTAACAGCATTGAACCGTTTGGTACGAGCAGGGTGGACCACAAAATCCAAGAAGCCACCAGAATTCAGAACCTGCCACTCTCGTTTTTGTTAAATTCAAATCACTGCCATTTTTCTCAGTAGCAAGAAATAACGTAGACTAGTTTTCAGATACAGAGAGTAGCATGTGAAAGTTAGGAGAGAGATGGTATTAACAGTTCAAGTCCAGGAGAATAAAATGTAAGTAAAGAACGTTTTTCTCCGAGGCCAGTGTCCCTACTGTGATTGGGCTGAGCCCTCAACAGACAGACGTCTCAGAGCGTGGGATTTGTGGTGCACATTTCAGACCAGGCCCAACAAACCAACTCCACGACTGTCAGTCACTTTCATGGGAAATTGAACAGAGCAACCAGAGTCCTTCTTCCTAAGCTTCAAAAGCAATGGAGTGAATTTTCTCATGTGCAAAATAGAAAACAGTTCATGAGAAACACAGCCTGTTTCTAACAAATTACACATTTTTAAACACTGTGAATGTACGAAACGAGACAATGCTGGGGAAGAACTGAGCTCGTGGCCTCCAGCGCGGGGGGCACTCAAGGACACTGTGGGGAAGAAGCTGATGGTGACGACGACGCAGGTCACAGGGCTGGTGGAGACCCCTGGACGTGGCAGGGCCCGGCGTCTTTGTCCACGGTCTTCCTTGGGAGGCAGACGCCCTGGAACTTAAACAGCTCGGCCTTTCTGACGTCACGGATGCCAGCAGCGATGGAATTTCAGATTCCAGTTACTCTCCTGGCTTCTTCTTGATAAGTATTTACTTTATTTTTTACCCATTATATTAGGAAATGCTAGTATCTATAAAGAAGCAAATGCAACTTTTTAGTGACTCAACACACTCAGAGGTTCTTCTCACTTACATAACCACCCAAAGCCGGTGTTTCCTGAGCAGACTGCCTCCGCTGTCATGCATCCTGGAGCCCAGAATCCTCCGCTCCAGCCAGAGGAAGGAGAACTGCAGCTGCAGGAAGCTCCACGATTTTCTGCAAAGCCCTGCCGTGTGACACACGCCACCTTTGCGCATAGAGCGTCAGTGGCCACACCCGGATGCAGGGGGCAGGGGACAGCTGGGCAGGGTAGCTGCCGGCCAGGCCGCCACCTCCTGCAATCGCTGCCGGCTAAGGAAGGGGACAGTGAGTTTGGTGGACCACCAGCCATCTCACCACACTCTCCATTTCTGTTTATTTTTGGTATTATTATTCACAAAAAAATCCTGGTAGAGGTGCCCTCAAGATTCCCGTGTTGACCCGTCACTGCTGTTCTGAGGCTGCGAGTCTGATTCTCCAGAGGAACGAGTTACTACAGGGGCCAATCAAGGCCTTCGGGCTCCGCATGCAGTTTCCTCCACCACAAGGTTCTGTTGAGACTGGGAGCCACGCATGAGAGCGAGACTCTGCTTGTGAGACAGCTGCTTGGCAGCTTACAGGTGCCAATCACCTTCAGAGGCTCCTAACTGACCGTCTAGACTTGGATGCCCTCTGTGGTCATCGGCTCCCACAGCAGCGCTCCAGCGTGGACTCTGCAGGGACAGACCTGCGACGCGGCCCTGTCTGAGCAGATCCACTCTTTCTCTGCAGATGTTGAGTTTTTGTCCCTTACTATCTGCAAAGCCGAAGGCCCTCCAGCAACAGAACAAGATGGGAGAGTCAATCCTTCCATTAGGCTCCTCCAGCCCAGCTTTTGGGCCCTTCACGAAAGTCCTCCGTGTCCCGTGGAAGCACGGACAGCAGGATGCAGGCCCAGTCTTCCCTCCAGCACCAAGTGTAACACCTCCTGTTCTCTGTGGAGATGTGCAAGAGAGACAGAAACAGGTCCCTCTTCTTCTGTGCGGCCTCCCAGCCCTCCTGATGAGCTCGTTTTCATGAATATAATTTTCTCTAAACTGCCAAATAGCATCACCTCTTCAGGTATTCAGAGTTTGCCTTGGATTTTTTTTATTAACAAGAAAACACTGTTTTTTTACTAAAATGGACAATTTTGAATTGTAATAATGGTATCCCCTGAATGCTCTCGTCTGTCTCCACGGTGTGCGCCCCCCAGGGCCACATCAGCCGCTCGTTGTGTCTGGGGTGCAGCTGTTCCAGCCTCACTCTGAGGAGCGATGATCAGCAGACGTGCACACAGCAGAGTGCTCGGGCTAATTATGTGATAAGGAAATCACTCTTAAAATTTTATAAACGTTAATACAGACATTTGACTCCAATTCTTTGAAAGTTGAGCAGGAAATGAGAATTCTACTAGTACCAGTACCAAATGCTCACTTCTATATGGAGGTTTTGAAATGTGGGGGATTGCAAATCTAATGCCATATTCATGCTGCAAATTACTCTCCTTGGCATTGAAATATCACCGCAATGAAACCTGCAGTAAAGGATTACAGAAAAGCCCTGGACTGTTTCCTGACACAATCGTGAGGCTCTTCAGGATGCCCTAAGTTGAAGGTGGGCAATCAATTCTGTAATTCATTTTTATTACCCGCTCAACATTCTTCCAAAATAGTTTGTTCTTCCCTTTCTGCAGTGTGGATTTTTGGTCCTCCTGTGCTGGTGGCAGCTGTAAAGAACGCCAGTATCCCCATCCAGCTCCTATTTTCTAAGACCCGTAAGGTGTATGCGCCTCTTCTAGCAAATGTGCACCTGAACAGGTACATTTCATCGCTTTCCAACTCTAGGTGGTACCCGATCTCAGGTCTTAGAAATATTGTTCGAGTTCACTTACCATTCGATTAGCAAGCCAGTCATTCAACCGGCTCTATACTAGGGAGATGAGATGAGAGAGACAGACACCGTTTCTGACCTCAGGAAACACCTATTCTAGTGAGGAAGAGTGACATCAACAAACTAGCACCTGTCGTGAGTCCTGGGTAGAAGAGAGCAGAGAGAGGAGCCAGAGAGCAAAGAGGCCACCAACACACTCACAGCGTGGACAAACCTAGGGCGGGCCATGGCGTCTGCTCTCTGGGAAAACTGGCTGATCTCCCAGGGAAAGATGTGCCCTCACGTGAAGTCCACCCTCCTCCTGGCCCATCTGAACAGGAGTGCTCTCTGCAAAGCACTGGGCTCTGCCTGCTCTGTTCTGTTTAAGGACTGCCTCCAGGGCCCACCCCAGTGCCCAAACCAGGAACCTGATGGGCATCCCACAGTCTGTCCTTTCTCTGGGATCAGCATGTGAGACCAGCCCGCTCTTCCTGCACAACAACCAGCCTGCCGCTTCTCTCCTCCTGCCGTCCAGCCACTGCCTGCGTGGACAGCTGCAATGATCTGAAGCTTTTCTTCCCCATTCTTGCCCCTCTGATTTATTTTCCAGCCATAATGGATATTCTGAAACGCAACTGTTTATTTCACGCCCCTACTTGAAACTTTTCAGAGGCTCCATTGCCCTCAAGATGAAGTCCCAAGGGGTAACATGCAGGAGCAATCCCTCTCCAGCACCTGACTCACCTCTGCAGGTGCATCTCTCATCACCACGTGGATCGGCTCTCACCCAGTGGGTCACGGCTCTTCCTTTGCCCTCATCACACCGCTATTAAAGTGCAGCAGCGTGTGGGGCATGCTGGTCAGAGACAGACTCCGGACTCAGGCTGCCTGGGTTCAAAGTCCACCCACCAGCCTTGCTAGTGAGTGACCTCCGATGAGACACAGCCTCCTTGTGCCTGAGCGTCTCCACCCCGGTCAGACGGGGCATGGGTCGACATGCGTGATGATCACGGACATATAAGATAACTCCAGTGTGGCCGTGCAGCTCTGTTTCTCCCACCCGTGGGAGGGAACAGTTAAAGCTGTGTTCCCGGGGTCGCTCCAACACAGGAAGGACAACCATGTTGGGCATCTGCAATATGCCTCACTGGCTTACAGAGACCTGGAGCCTAACATACTCAAGAAACTGTACCACTTCAAACACAAACTCTTCATTATCCCAGAATCAGTCCCCACAAAGCCCCAAGACCTGAATCCCAGCCCCCTGACTTCCACTAGCATCTGCCTGAGCTCAGACATGGCGAGGTCTCTAGGAAGGGCAGACCCAGAGGACCCTGGACTGGGGCATCACCTAGGCTGCTGAGGGCTTCTGGATAGAAAGGTTTGCAGAAAGTGGTTTGGGGGCAGGGACCTGGGTGTGTGTGTGTCCTTTCTTTCTTTTTCTTATTTCTCTTTTTTTGTTTTTGAGAGAGAGAGAGCAATAAAGAGGAGAAACATCTCCAGAACTGCAGTCCTATCTTGCCCTCCCATCACCTCCAGTTAATTCATGTGTCAGATCCTGAATTCCCACAATAGCTTGTGAGATTTAAGCCCAGGGTCCAAATAATAACTAGAAACTGAGAGGAAGACTTCTTTGTTGTGCACTTCCAAAAACATAATATGAAGTGATTGGAACTATATCAGAAAGACAGGACGTGACCTGTTGGAAGAACTTTACAAGTTTGGGTTTTACTTGTTGCATTTTGGGTGTGTGTGTTGTGTCTTTGTTTCCCTTCCATGATCATGCAGGTGTGTGTGTATGTGTGTGCGTTTTCTTTTGAAAGTAGACAAGAATCAACGTCTTGTACCATGAAATCTCTGCTTCACTCCGCTCTCCTCTGACCCACACCAACAGTCGGGACATCTAGTGGTGCATCACTGAGCCAGATTGAAGATCAAGGCCAGATGATAACCAAGCTTGAGAATCCTTTACTTGGTTGCTATACTTGCAAACAGACAATAGGGAATGAACAGAGATAAGATACTACCTGAGATTTTCAGCAGCAAATACCAATTCAAACCAGAAGCACCAAATTTAGCCACGGAACCAGAGCTGAAAGCAAATGCACAGTACCCTCTTCCAAGAGCCTTCGCAGCTGCCGTAGTGTCCTCCTCAAGAGCTCAGTAAAAATCAACTCTGTGTTCCAGCCAAAGGGAGTAAGAGTCGGGAGGAATCTTGGCTTCAATAGCCAAATAAAAGGATCCCAGAATGCCCTGTCTACACTACAAAATATCATTTCACATCACATTCTCCACTTACCACGGAGGCAAAAATTAAAAGGATCCTTTTTAATTCTCAGGACTCTGTACAACTTAAACCCTGGGAAAGATAAAGGAACATGAGAAGCGTTTCTCGGGGTGAGGGAGACACAGCAAAGCCGAGGTCAAACCTCTTCATTCACCTGTATCCCGCCCTTTGGGCACTCCCCAGGGTCACGGGGGAGCTGTGTGTTCTGGAAGGAAAGGGCGTGAACAGCACGAGACACAAAATTTTAGGGTAACGTAAATTAGAGATGTGAAACAAACGTTGCAAGTTTAGCCAACAATCAGAAAAGCAAAATGTGAACCAATACAACTGAGTAGAAATGATTTAAAATATAAAACTATGAGTTGGAGAAAATAGGACGAATAGGACTAAGGGAGCCACTGGCGTACACGGGAGTCAGGATGCAGTTCCAGCCGAGGGGCTGCTCAGCATTGGCCGCAGAAGGAAGGGAAGCGACATCTTGTCTGCTCCAGTCTGCTCCATCTGGAGATCGTCACTCAATCTGAGAACAAGTCAGCGAGAGGAAAAGTAAAATTTAGCAGATTCATATTGGTGCTGATTTGGTTAAAAATAAAACCTTGAGAGAGAAACATGAATGGCTTGGTAAGCAATAACAAGGAAAGTTCTATTCCCATAATATCAGTGAATCTCTAAAGCAAAACCCAAATAAAAAGACTCGGGCGCAGTCACCAGAATATTAATAACACGGACAGGATGAAACTGAGCACCGAAGTAGGCACCAAATACCCCGAAATCCTTCCTCGAGAAAGGCTGTTAGCCTGTTTAATTGTCCTCCAGGGGAAGAGAAAGAAGCCCCATCATCTACACGAGTTTTCAAAGCAGGCTGAATAAAACACTAAAAATAGACTCTGGAAGAATCCAGCCAGTCGGCCTGGTGGATGGGCCCAATTACCTACAGTTCTCTTCCGGGGTTAACGACTCCACTCCTCGCTGTTATTCTGTGATGCTGACTCCTCCCCCTCCTGCAGTTTCAGGACGCCCCGCACTCATGTACCAAGTATTGCGAATCGTGCTTAATGACACAAAACAGTGGATCCAGGAGGGTACCCCACTTAAAGGGGAGATTTCTTTTTCCATCTGTTCATTTCTTTAGTACCTGATGCGTCCTTTCAAGGTTTTTATCTGGGATGGCAATAAAATACTGATAAGTATATCTGCAGTTGGTCTACAAGCAGACGTTCAGGTCACTTGGAATTTCAAAAAAAATACAAATTCTAATCTATTTTTTTAAATTTAACATTTCTCTTAATTCCTGCCACACTATGGAATCTTTCCTGCAGAGTATTGGGCCTTTATGATATTAAAACGAGTTAAAAAGACACTTTCCACACTAAAAAGTACAGGAAATGCATCTTGGTAATGTGCACATGTTCCATAGTCTTCACATAACTCAGCTGTATTTTATGAAACTGAAATTTTATTGATGGTTTCTGATACAACATCACTCACAGATGAAAATAGATCTAGAATATATGTAATAAACCTGGTTTTTAAAAGTTTTTTTTTAAATCATTGTTAAACTGCTTTCTAGGATTCTGTATCTCTTACAGCTCAGTGGAAGTTTATCTTCATGAAATTCAGTGGGAATCTACAACCACCACAGACTGAAGAGGCGTTTTAAGACCCGTGACTCGTGGCATAAGCTATTCTGCTGTCTAGTGTGCCTGCGTCCGAGTGGTCAACAAGAAAGAACACCTATGGCTGCCAGGACGTGACGGGAGGCGTTAATGTAACGCTGTTGCTCTGTGACCCTCCACATCAGTGGCCTCAAACCATCACCCCTGCGGCCATGGTTGGTGTCTCCCTCCCATCTCCACGTTCACGTTTTCTGCCCTGTTGGACACTGTCATCTGAGCCTTCTGCCAAGACCAAAAAAGATTGAACTCTATATGGTCACCAAACACAACTCTCCACCTACTCCCTGTGCTTCTCTTCAAGGCGCTGACCATCCTTAGCTGTCCCCTAGTCCCCAGATGTCCCATCATCCTCTCGCTCTACCTAACTCTTCCTCAGTGCAATTTTGTTCCATTCCTGCTTGACGCCACGAGGTCTGCGCTGGGTAATTTCACCCTCGATTATTGGGCAAGGTTAACTTTTCTAAAGGGACACTATTCACTCCACCCGCTTGTTTAGAACTTTCAATGTCTCTTCATAATCTGAGGCTGGAGAAGGCTTTCTAAGTAGGACAACAAAACCAGAAACAGGATACCTTACTGTTAAAATCTTCTACGTTAAAAAAAAAAAAAGCAAAGTTAAAAGATGATACTCTGGGGAAAATTTTACAGCATGTATCGAGAAAAGGGCTACTGTCTTTATATATTTTATACATTGATATCCTTACATTAGGTCTTAAAGCAGTAAAATATGGTTTATGAACCAAGCATATTTGATTGAACTAAGAACCATGCTATTGAATTTAGTTTGGGGCCATATTAAAATTTGCATGTACTGAAATAAAAAGAGGTCTTTGGTAAAAAAAATTTTTTCAAAAGAAACAAACAAAATAATATTACATGATATGACCATATTTATTTGAAAGTGTGAGTCTTGCGTGCACAGGAAAAAAGGGCAAATGGAAATATATCAGAATGTTAGCAGAGTTATTTCTAGATTTCTAGAAGTTTTCTTTTTTATTCTCTTTATTTTTTCTCTATATTTATCTGTGTATATTTATAGTTTTACAATTTAAAAAGTCTAAAACCTTTAGGCTCACATTCGAGACCCTGGACAAAGCCCTGACATTCCAGATTTTTATCCAGTCTTCTCCCACAAGAATCTAACACCCCAAAACCCTGTCCCTTTAACAGAGCTGTTTCCCTCGTAGAAGCTCCTATCAGCCTGTTCGCTGTCCTTTGGAACATCCAGGAACTTACGAAAGACTCTGAAGGGCATCAAAAGCAGCGGCTCCAGGGTTGTCCCTTAAAAAAATCCAAAGCGTTTATAAAGCCCTGCCCACCCCAAGGAAATGGTGGGTGGCGGCACCGCAAGGATGGCAGAGTGGCTGTGAGAGCGCCAGGGAGCCCGCTGGAAGGACAGACGCGTGTTACGTCGGTTCGTCCACGCTCCAGCCATCCTGTGCTACCAGTGTCTTCTCTCCGCTTCTTCTCATTCTCCCCCGGCAGAGCATCATGCACATATAGGTGTTTGATAAATTTACTGAGAGATTAACTAATAACCTCGTTAGCTACTCCCACAAGCTCAGAAAGCACTATCTTGTATTTGAAAATATATGGAGTACTTTGGATGAGCGAGCAACCAGCCACCACCTCAGGCGACTGGCCGCCCTTCCACTAGACCTTGGACACACCCCAGGGGAGAGGAGGTTGGTGGACAGCGCTGACCTCGTGAAGTAGCGGGAATCTGTGATAATACCTGGGGTGGCAGAAAGTGCCCAGGACCACTGTGGACAGGAGCTTGGAGCAGGAGAGGCAGGAGCCGCCAACGCTGGAGTGGCCCAGAGCTTTCTCCCTGGGCCTTTCACTTCTCCTGACATTGGCCTGGGCAGTCAGTGACAGGCAACTCGGGGCTACAATGAGCACTGTTGGGGGAGGGCTGGTGGCGCTTGAGCACCCTCCCTGCACCCCCTCCTCTGCCACATGCACTAGAGAGTCACATCCGAGAGTGACCATCCCTGCGTAAGACAGTGCCGGGCAGAGGTTCCAGGAGGACCTGGGGCAGCAGTGGTTGGGGCCAGACTGTGACCCTGGAGTCTCCCCACCCTGGGGTCCGTCACCCCAAAGTCGCCTGGAAGACGCCTCCCTGGTATCCCTCCCCATCACTTTCCAGAGCAGTTCCTACTCCCAAGGGAATGAAAGACGAACTCACAGGGGAAATTACGAGACACCTGAGGCACTCTAGGACTGTGAAAGAAAGATTAAAAAATAGCCAAGAGAAGAAGCCTACCTAAGAAGTAGAAACAATGGAGCAGGCAAATGGGAACTTAAAACAAGCAGAGTAGTTTCTTCAAGGAGCGATGAGAAGATACGAGCAAGATGACGGAGGAACAGGTGGGCATCAAGATTATAACCCTGGGAAGAGTGGATATGAGTTACATTGTTGTTGGAGTAAAGAACTTAATGAACACACTCAGGAGCTGCATGGACCCACCTGCGAATGAAGTTAGTGAGGAGAACTGGGTCAAAGCACCTTTCCGAAGCTGTCGGAAAAGGGCAAAAAAGAAGTGTGAAGAATGAGGATAAAACGACGGATGGGGAAGGAGGTGTCGGTAAGAACCCAACAACAGAAGCAGAAGACAGTGCGAGAATAACAGCCAGAATATCCCGCAGGTGAAGATAAAAGTTCTCAAATTAAGAGGATGACACAGAATCGTGAAACCAGGAACACGCAAAGCCACGGAACCTGTGCGGAAAGATCCCAGGACGCCAGCTTCCCAGGCCGAGCTCAGTTCCTGCTCTGGCCCCTCCGTCCAGTAACGTCCTGCCCCACGACCCTTCGAGCTGGCAGGTATGGCCATGGACCAAGGAGACCTATGTCGGAACGTGCTTCAAGTTCTAGAAATAAAGGTGAGAAGTAAATGCAAAATAAAACATTTACTAAATCAGAGCCATTTCAGAAAAATGTTCATTGCTGGTGTCGTCATCGCCTATTTCAACATCCGTCTATACCATGTGCTTCAAACAGAAACAAAATTCTACTTGAACATTACCTTTGAAATTAAAGTTTCTAGAACCTTACAATGAAATTTATGTCAAATTAATTTCTGGGACTCAATGAAGCTTAAAATGAATTCATAATGAGGTGCATTTAAGAGGTGTATATAGGGGTTTGGAGGGGCTGATAAGAGAGGTCCCCTTCCTACCATTAACTCTAATTTCGTGATTATGATGCATTTTATCCTGGCACAACACATAATCGAAGAAATGATATGCTTTTACAATTACTGTATATGCAGAATGTGTGACTAAATGGAAGTTGAATATTGCTACATTATTATTATCATTATTATTAGTTAATTGAGTATCAACAATGTGCACAGTCTTATGTGAAACACAATGAAGAGATAGTTCCTGTGTTGGAGATTTATATTTTAATTTAGACATACTTATAATTCCAATATAACACATACAACCTGAGAAAATGATTGTCTCAAAAGTGCAAGATTTCCTAAAAATATGTTTCTGGTTCCTAATGACATCTTCATGCTTCCAACTGAGTGTGGATGAAGAGTAATACTTAAGAGGCTATGCCTTCACGTAAAATAAGGTATTTTATTAATTCCATTCTTCACCTGCAAATATTAAAAACTTTAAAAAGCATATCTTAAATAAATTTACTTTCTTCAGCAAATAAAACATGGAGTGCTATAAAGATGCTGAAGGATGTGCACAGTTTCTTAATCCGCTTACCGTGCATTGGATGCCTTGATTCTGTGATCATCACATTTGGGCTGAGAAACTAAAAATAGAATATATTGTTTAACTTAGTTCAAATCACAGATTCCTAGTGATATATACAAGATTTATATTCTCACGTCTTGTAACTTCCTAAACAGCACACGTTCAACCCGAAGCAGACAAGTCACAGCATTTGTGGCCTGAGCGTCGTTCCACAGATAGTTGTATTCCATCGCCGTTTTGAGAAAATGCCTGTGAAGACAGTTCCCAGCTCCTCCAGGACGGAGATAGCAGGAACCATTCAGATGTAAGCTACTCCACGAAGTGCGCCCTCCCTAACCTGAGCTGTGTGGGCTCCACGCTCAGGCTGTCAGATAGCAAGCCCACCAGAAGTGAGCGGGAGGAGGAAGTTCCTGCTGTGTGGTACTTTAGACACGTTGTGGGTAAAAACACGCCTTCAACAAGAAACACACGACACCCCTCTGTGAGGAGTGACCTCCTTTCCCCTCCAGCATCCGGACTGAGCTTCCCTGAATGACGGGCATTCTGTCGTCATCCAGAGAGTGGGATTTATTTACATTCATGTGTTTAGACATGTAGATCCAATGTCACTCATATAAATAACAAAGAAAATTAGATAATCATCTGCTCATATGGATAATTCACAAGATGGATATGAATCTGGAAAGTGACATCCATCATTTGTGCTGACTTCCAGGACCTAGACAGTGTGGGCTTTCCTGGTGTGCTTGGTGAGCAGTCTCTCCTTCTGTCACGTCTTCCAATTCTGCCTTCACTTCCTCTTGTACTGATATTTTCATTTTTCTTTCATGTTTTGTTCTTTTAGATGAAACCGCAAATCCTTTTTTGGAAGAGGTCATGACATAAATACATATACAATTAGCTAAAAAGATTTAAAATGCTCATGGTGGGCCAGTCCCGTGGCTTAGTGGTTAAGTGCGCGCACTCCGCTGCTCGTGGCCCGGGTTCGGATCCCGGGCGCGCACCGACGCACTGCTTCTCCGGCCATGCTGAGGCCACGTCCCACATACGGAACTAGAAGGATGTGCAGCTGTGACACACAACTATCTACTGGGGCTTTGGGGGAAAAATAAATAAATAAATAAAATTATAAAATGCTCATTGTTTCCTCTCTACCATGTATATAAAACCTGCTGAACTGCTAAATTTTTTGATTAACAAATGAGCCAGATCTTCATTTCCATCCTTCAAAATATGAAAAATATAAATTAATAAATATTTAATTAGATGTCTATAAAACATAATATCAATTCACTTCATTAATTGTTTAATTGGGTATTCATAAAACTTTCATTGCTTCTGAGAACAACATGTACATTGGTCAGATATTCTGACATCCAGAATCCCTGAGCACTCACCAGCATTGCCAAGAGACCTGGTCGATTATAATTTAAACCAGTTACTACATTTTGAAAAATGATGGACTCTTACACATTTGCAAACTAAAACATCATTATTTCTAGGAACTAGAAATTGACACTGGAAAAAAAGTCATGGCTCAGTGAGATATAACACCCACGAAATCGGCAAATCAGGGCATAAAATATTTACATTGCTGCCAGTTGCCATGAAAGCACTATCTGGACAGCTCCTCCTGACCCTCTCCTGCTGCCCCAGGCCCTCCTGATACTGCCCCAGGCCCCCTGTACTGCCCCAGGCCCCCTGTACTGCCCCAGCCCTCCCGATACTGCCCCAGGCCCTACCTGATACTGCCCCAGCCCTCTTGATACGGCCCCAGGCCTCCTGGTACTGCCTCAGGCCCTCCCGATACTGCCCCAGGCCTCCTGTACTACCTCAGGCCTCTTGGTACTGCCCCAGGCCCTCCTGGTATTGCCCCAGGCCTCCTGTACTGTCCCAGGATGCCTGTACTGCCCCAGGCCTCCTGGTATTGCCCCAGGCCTCCTGGTACTGCCCCAGGTCTCCTGGTTCTACCCTAGGCCCCTTGGAACAACCCCAGGCTGGCCCGATGTAGAAATGGGGCTTGGAACTGGTGACAAAGAAAGCCTCATTTTTAACAATTATTTGACTGCTGTAACAATACAGATATTTGCCCAAAACATTCTTATAACAGAAGCCAGTAAAAACATGTTTCCAAAACAGCCCTGCAATCATAAGAGATAACAAGAAAAACTGGCCAGAAAAGTGTTTTCTGATACATCCAAATCTTCAGTATTTTGGGTTTTTTTCAACCCACAATAGAAACCACTAAAACTACTCTCCATCTAAAGAAGCGTTAATCATTTCCACCCGCTCCGCTTGAAGGGAACAGAAGTAAAGAGCTGTGAAGAGGCTGATTCCATGCGCAGTTCAGGATTTCAGAGACTGTGGGCTCTCTTCCTGCAGCCCCACATTTCTGCCCTCCTAGGAATTAGCAGGACGCCCCATATACACCCCAGGGAAGTGGCTGGCCAGCAGCCCCCAGCGGAATCAGCTCAAAGGGAAAGGCTCGTTCACTAACAACGTGCATGGTTTCCGTGAAGGCTCCTGTGTTGCTGTGGTCTCAATGTCTGTGTACCCCCAAAACCCACATGCTGAAATCCTCACCCCCAAAGGTGGTCTATTAGGAGGTGGGGCCCTTGGGAGGTGATTATGTCATGAGACTGGAGCCCTCACGAGCGGGATTAGTGCCCGTGTAGAAGAGGCCCAGAGAGACCCCTCGTCCCTTCTGCCGTGTGAGGTAGGACCAGAAGTCTGAGACCCCACAGAGGGCCCTCACCGCCCATGCTGGCACCCAGGTCTTGGACCTCCAGCCTCCACAAGCGTGAGCAGCAAACGTCTGTTGTTTATAAGCCCCAGTCTGTGGCATTTCATTATAGCAGCCCAAACACACTGACACAGATGGTCTCTGAAGTTCTTTCATTGAAGATTCCAAAAGGACGGCTTCAGGAGCCATGTGTTAAAATTCAAAATCCTCCAGGAGAGCCTTCCAGTGTGCTGTTGACAACTCAGCACAGATTTCTGCACTGCGTTCCCCCTGAGAGCCCGTGGAGAGCCAACGCCCAAAGGAACAAACACAGGACAGGTATGTTTTTGATAATGGAAAATGAGGAGAAGCTCTTGGGGACTGGGACCCACACTTGGAGACGGCCCACGTGAGGAACCAGCTACCCACACATGGCGGGGCCACACATTTCCCTTTTCCATCATGCCACCAGGCGACTCCCAGCTCGGAGTAGTCCCAGTAGCCAATGGCCTAAATAGACGTGACCATCTACCTTTCCCGGGGCTGGGAGCTCTTAGCCCGGGGCCCAGGGGCCCAAAGGGTCTGGACCTAGAACTGAGGGAGCCATAGCCATGCACTGTGAGGGCACGAGCTGTACCGCTCAGTCCTCCCCGCCAGGAGCCTGGACCCGCCCCATGGCACACTGTCCCGGAGCTGCTCCCAGCTGACAGATGGGCATGGAGGGTTCTAGAACTGTCTAGCCCAGTGCAGGACCCTCACACAGGCTGTCTCTGCCCCCTGCTGCCACCGCAGACCAAGGCTCTTCCTCTCCATCCTCCTTCTTCTCAAAGACCTCCTCACAGGCCCCCCTTCCTCCTTCCCCTTTCACGGGTGTCCCCCCAGTAAAGATTTGGTGTCCAGTTTCATTTTGTGCCTTCCTCCAGGTGATCCAAATGACAGAAGCTGGGGAAGTTCATCCTCGTGCTCACTCTCCTCCACGGGGGTTGCTCGCGTCCCTTGATCTCAGGAGCAGGCCGAGAGCGCAGTGGTGCTGGAGCACCCGGGACTGCGTCTGAAGTAGGAGTACAGGTCTTGCCCCGTCACCGCTTCCTGTCAGCGCACTTGCTGCAGGTCACTGAAATGTGGACGCCCACCGGTACTCGAAGTTACAGCAGCTGCAGGGCCGGCTGCGTGTCTCGTTACAGAGTTGTCAAGAGCACATGTAGTGCTTTCACATGACATATTGCATATGTCAACTTGTTTCTAGTATTTTGATCACTGTATTTCAGTATAATTTGTTTCCTTTGTACTCCTCCGGATTTTATTTCGTGCATCTTAAAGCTTTCTTCTGAGAGGGTGTCCACAGCTTCACCAGATGCCCAGAGACATACGGCACAGGGAGGGCACAGGACCGTGCCCTACAGCCACCACCATCACGTTCCAGCTCCCCAAAGATTGGAGAGAGGGCCTTCTGGCTGAAGGGCAACACTGTGGCAAATAGACGATATGGGAGAAGGTTTGCAAGCAGGTGAGGAAGCTTCCCTCTCTTCATTCTTCTGGAGTCGGGCCCCAAGTGCGGAGGTGGCAGAGTTCTCAGCCAAGGCTCATTCTCTGAGCTAGAATGGGGGGTGCAGCTCTCCCAGCTGCTGCCCCTGACATGCCTGCCATCCTGCTGGCACCCTCTGTGTCTCCACCAGGTGCAGCTCACCACTTTCAGGGCCCTCACGAGCCAGTCCTTCCCTCTCCGAGCCCCCCTGACGTGACCGAACAGTGTGGAGGGAGGGCGCTGCTCCCTGCAAATCTGCTGCTTCCCCAAGGGGCACCGTTTCTCAATCCCCAGCACCTGCTTCCCTCCTTCAAGGTCCCCAGAACTCCTGGGGAGGGAGGGACACTGTTCTCCTCCTCCATAAGACTGGCCCCTTGGAGCACGATCCCTCCCTGTTTTCTGTCTGGCTCTCCACTCCTAAGGGCTGCACAGCCTCCAGCATCATCTGTTGCATTTGACCAGCGGTTCTCAAAGCGTCCTGTGCTCCTGCCAGTGCCACCCACGCTGGCACGCACCCCTGACGGAGGCAGCACACTTCAGAGCCATTCCAAGCAAAACCTCCGCGTTTTCCAGGTTCCTGTGACATGCCAAGCGCACAACGGCGCCTGCTCCTCCGGCTCGATCACACGGTTGTCTCCCTTTGCCTGTGGTCGCTGCAGCCTGCCTCTTTCTGGGCGTCTGTCTGTGCCAAGCGCCCCACTAAACCCTGGAACGTCTCCCTGCTCTTCGGGACAGCAGCCCCAGGTAACCACCTGCATCCGTTTTGTTGCTCCGTTACTCCCGACAGCCAATCTTGGGATTGTTCCTGCATGTTTATACCACACAGCAGCGAGCAGGCCACTTAAACCCAGAAGATCTCACAGTTCAAAAATCTGCATTTGTCCTCCTTCATGGAGATTTCCAAACTAACATCTGCAAACATTGGTTGTGTCTGCAGAATGTCTGCAGAAACGCAACCCACCCCTTTTAAGAGAGGAAGTGCAAAACCACCACACATGGAATCAGCTTGTTCCAGGATTCGAAGTCCAACACTGAAAATGGGTGACTAGGGATTACAGGCCTGTTCTGGTTGTTTGTGTGAAAATGAGAGGCAAGGCTTGGGAGAGAGGCCAGTATGTATCTGAGGTGTGTGGAAGCCGTACCATCATACCATCGTGTTTTACCTTAATATTTCTCTACATCTTAGAGCCAAAAGGCGTCAGTTGAGGATGCACTGCTCCAGCCTCTTCAGGACCAGACAATCTCTGAACCTGACTTTGCAGCTCAGGCACAGCACCCGACCCTCTCACCACTGTGTCTTTGTAGCGGCCACACCTCACACACATGTGCACGGCAGTGGGAATCAGCGGTGACGACACAGTAACGCCGCGCTCAGGTCAGCACCAGCATCGCAGGGCTCCTTGCCTCCTGGTCTTCCGTGCCCACCAGCCCGCAATGAGAGCTCCTGCCCTTGGCCTGCGAGCGTCAGCTCTGGAGGTGTCCATGGGAAATGTGAATCCGGACCTCGGCCCTCACTGGAGGGCCGCTTCACATCTCTGAGTCTCTGCTTCCTGGTTTCTCCTCGTCTGCAGGGGGGAGTTTCCGAGCCTTGCAGACATGCTGTCAGGCTGGAGAAGATAATGTCTGCAGGATCTGGAGCACCCAGGTACTCGGTGAGACCTGGAGCTCTGTTCAGCCTTGGCCACAGACTCAGGAGCCACCTGTGCCCTTTCATTCCAAATTTACACTTTTTAGCTCCTCTCCATCTTCCCTGAATCTGAGATACACAAATCCAGACCCCTCCTTCTTACCCAAATTATGAAATGGGGTGTGCGTGGAAAGAACCAGGAGCTCATGCAAACCCACACGAGGATGCAGTTTTCATTCTGCCCCGATCTGCAGTGTCCGAAATACGCACGTGTCCAAGCTCCTCTGCACAGCACCCAGAAGCATGGTGGGAAACTCTGGTGTACAGTCGGAAGCACAGGTGGTGTCCTGGACCTGGACTGGCATCTGGAGGGGCGAGGCAATCCTGTGGGATCTGACACCGTCTCGGGCAGACAGTGTCAGGACTGACTCAAACTGAAGGACACCAGCTGGTGTCGCAGAATCGCTTGGTGTGTGGAAGGCCCACATGTCTGGTGTCAGATGTGGTGTAGTATGCACATGTGGGTGTGTGAGGGCGAAGGAGAAACTCACAGGAGGAAGTGGGTTTTCCTCTACACCTTCTACACTTCAATTTTCCAAACCTTCAGCAGTTGCTTTGCCAAACCTGATGCAATAGTAACTAATTTTAGCAACTTACTTTTTTCAAGTCTTTTCAAAGCTGTCAACTAAGTTTTCATAGAAACAAAAATTTTCTTTATCCCTTCACTCATATTTCATAAGCATAGATAACATTTAAGTATATTGTGGCATCACAGAACCCTGAGAGATTGGAAGCCACTACACCTGGCCATTGGGAGCAGAAGTGCAGGATGGTGCAGGGTGGCCGGGAGCTGCACAGGGCTGCAGAGTGAGTGCTAACCCCAAATAGCTCCTTGGAGGCTGCCAAGAGGGCGACTGTGTCACCCCAAGTAGCCTGTGACCGCCTACAATAACTGCCTTGCAGTCCGGGCCCCACAGCATTCTCATCACTCCTGGGCGTTCCTTCAGACCCCAGGTGACTCCTGCTAATGTGCAAATCTTTAAAATCCTTGGCTAACCAGTCCCCGGCCCACTGCAAATTAAAGCCAGCAGAGCAGGTGCTGGGACAAGGTCGCCGAGGTGACCACTGGGGTGGCACTGCTGCTGGCTGGCACACACCCCCAATGACGCCACGGTCATCTTGAAAACACCCTGTTGTTCTCAGTGTCCATTTCAAAAGGGAGGGAAATGTAAGGTGTGTCTGAGGAAACTTTCCATCAGTAACGTACAATAAAACACTTTACAATTAAAAAAACGTTTTTGAAGATTTGCCCTCTGAGGAAGTCGGCTTTGATTCTCGGGAAAATTCGACCTCAGTGGAATGACACCTTCCCCAGTGGTTTTGGCTCTATGAGCGAATGCTGTAATGTTTCTTAATTTGCTCCAGAAATAGGCAGAAAGCATATTAGTGCTGTTTGAAGAACAGAAAAGTTAAATGATTTGTCCAAGAATGAGTCAAGGAGCGTGTAGTTTTAATCGCTCAAGTCGATTTCTTCATCCGCTACAACTCAGCCTCATGAAAATAAAAAGGATGGGACTAAAATCCAAACCTGACCTCAAGACATGGCCCCTGTGTGTCTTCCAGGACATGGCAACCGTCCTTCCATACCTGGTGTACCAATGCAATGTAGTGACAAAGATAGAGCCTATGTAATTTTAAAACAAAACTTTCTCCAAATCCCAAAGAAATCATGGTTTGTTTATCAGATTAGGATTAATTTCACGCAATAAACAATCATACAAAAGAGATGTTCCATCTGACCCTGACAAGTAACTGACATCTTCTCTAACACAATAATGTTTGGGACGTGCATTGTAGGTGATGAGAGGAAAACTGAGCAACAACTGAACTACTTATGTGTCTTCTATCTTCTCAGGACACAGAAGTTACTTGTCAACTCTGCTCAAACCAGCAACCTAAACAAAACCACCAAACCTCAACGTAGTCACTGGGATGAAGCAAATACCTACCACTCCCCAAAAAACGGTGGAGAAATTAAAGGAAAATAAAGAGGTACATTATATTTCTCCACCCATAGCTCCAACCCCCCATTTCATTTCCTTTCAATGGAGAGAATTATAAATGCACTCACCTGGTCAGACACTTGTTAAGTAATTTCTAAACTAAGATTTACTTACTTAGGTTAGATGTAACCTCAATGCAGAGAAGAGAGTTTCTAATCTGTGCTTTCTAGAACCACTCACACGATGCCGTGCAGCATAAGCCACGCTTGCTGGATAAAATCCTGACCCCATATTGAGGGGTGATTGTGACGCCCATCGTGAAAATTAATTTTCAATACAATATGTTATTAACTCACAGGAGCCGGACCCAATTTAGGCAGAGGAATTCTCACGTCAGTTTAGTTTAATTACGAGAGTTGAAAACTGCTACAGACTCTGCCTGTTAATAACCGATCCTGGTTAATGACTGATGCTGGTGAAATTGGAGCTCTTCCACCAACTGCTGTCTTTATGGCCAACCTCTCCAAAAATTGGCTAAGTGGAGTTAATAGAGAACGCATGTATGAACCTGAATTTGTAAAAAGGTACACACACGCGCACACACACACTGACGGGGAAGCAATAGGGGGCACCAGTCAGGGTGGGGTTTTCTGAAGATTTTTTTTTGCACAACACAATTTAAATTGAACCACCTCCTCACTCGGAAACGTTAACTCTTCTCACTGCATCTAATACTGGGGGCGTGTGGGTGAGTCCCAGGTCTTGGTCTCTGACTACACCTTCCACTCCCCCAACTCATTTCTCTGGCCTCAGGACTAGTTCTAGGTGCCATTCAAACTCACCTAAGTTAACTGTGCCTCGTCCTTCTGCATCACAGTCTGGGCGGCTCTGTTCCAGGTCTGCACTCAGTGCCCACCCTCCACACCTCTGCCCTGTCCTTGGCAGACCCCAAGAATCCCCTATTGCATCCCCTCCAGTCACATCACTATTGCCTCCAGCAGGCCACAGAGGCCTGCCTGCTCCCTCTGAGACCCACCTTGTCTGCACAGACAGCATATGAACACCAAGCATCACCTATCTTAAAATTAATAAAACCACAAGTCAAAGGCTGACCTCAGAGCCCCCCTCCCCCTCACGTCCCCTAACCACATGCCCCTCTCTCCACCCCTAGACCTCACTCTGCATTTCACATTCCCATTTCTTCACCCATGATTCTCTGGATTCTGCCTCCAACCTAATTTTCCTAGGCTTCCCTGAGTGCCAGTTCTGTGGATCTCACTGTCTCTTTAATCTTCTTGGGTTTCCATGGTGCTCTGTCCAGGCTCCCTCCCAACTCCCATGTTCTCCCTCAAAGACTCTTGTTGACTTTTCTTCATTCATCTAACACTGGAAGCCCTGCACTTAAGCCTCAGCCCAGTTCTCTTCTGGCTTATACGCTCTCCGCCTGGGATCTCATTTCGTCCAATGGCTTCAGCTACTGCCCATTGGTTGACAACTTCCAAATCTCCTTGCAGCTGACTCAAGCACCTCCACTCTAACGCCCTGCAGGCGTGTGAATCTTGACACATCCTTAACAGACATCACAGCCCTCTTCCTATAAACCTCTTGGCAAGAGTTGTCCTAGCTAAAAATCCGGAGTCATTCTTGATAATTCCCTGTCCCAGATCCCTTCCCAAATCATTTGATGATGATGTCATGTCAACTCTAACACTTCAATTCTCTCTCATGTTTGCCCTTCTCTCCATCACTCAGGGCCTCTACGGTGTCTCAGTTACACTACCAGGTAGCCTCCTAACTAAATTCTATACCATTCTGGTCCCAATCTTAATCTCTTCATGGCTACAAAAAATCAAACACCAGTCCAGTCACGTAGCTCCTTCTTAGATGCTACAGGGCCTTCAGGGCGAAGTCCGAAGCCTTTAGCACAGCATGGATCTGGCGTTGCCGCCTCTCCAGCCTCATCTAGGACACTCCCCATCTTGAACCCAGCATTCTGTCAGAAGGAACCACTGTTGCCTTTGGGCCATTGCTCCTGGGTTACTTAGCTTGGAACTCCCTTTCTGATTCCCACCCTCCCTGTATCTGCATCCCTTTTACTGGTCCTTTAAACCTCAGCTGGGAGTGTACACCTTCCAGGAAGCTCTGTCTGGCCTCCCCCTCCTGTCCACCCACGGAGCTGGAGATTCCATGTCCATCACTGTCATTGTACTTAGTACACTGAAGTGTTGTTGGAGATGTCTATACCTGCCTCCTTTCCTAGACTTTGAACTTTTGAACATGTATTCTTTGTATTTCTGCCCCTGGCCTCATGCCTGACACACAGTTACTTGCTGGATGAATTTTTTTAAATAAGTGAGTGAATGAATGGGTTGGTGGGGTGAGCAGATGTGTAAAGGTGGTTACTATGAGCAGCTCCTTTTTGACTGCCAGAGATTTTCACCAGTCCCTCTTCTTTGGGTTTCTCCTTTAGAGTTGACTCATTAGGAGAGTGGTCTTTAACGTGGAGATGCCTGTGTGCTCCACAGACGATCAGGAATTAGGCGCTTAGTCCATGGCTTCCTTTTGACTAAAGGCCAGCAGTTAGTTAGAGACCCCACAGAGGGGGCTCACTAACAAAGGGCTGCCCCGAGCACAAAACCTGCTGGAGTGAGATTAATCGGGCACTTTGATGCCAGAACAATAAGGGTCAATCTTTGGCTTTCAAGCAGTCCCAGGGACGGTCTTAAATCATCAACTTCCAGATCCTCAACTTCCATTGCGCTCTTTCTTAAAACTGATCTGCTTGAGAATGTGCCTGTGACGCGAGCTCTCTCTCCCACTTTGCTTCCATAGCAGAGGTTACCACTCACCCTCCAAGTCCCCTGCTGCACGTGCCCTGGATGTGGAAACATCTTGGGCCAAGAAAGAACAATCCCAATATTGTTGTCAATTTTGAAACCAAGTGACGCTAATGACTACGTAACAAATCCTTTTGCCACTCTGATGGTTTCCAAATCTCTGCCTGCAACAAAGTTGAAGGAGGACCTAACTGAGTCTTGAGCTGATAGATCATTAAAAACGTTTTGTTGATGACAGATCACCATGTAATTATTGACATATAACTCAGGAGTTCGAAATATTGAATGTCATTGCTACAACAAAGTTTCTTCAATTTATATTAACAAGTTTCTTGGTATTTACATCTATAAAAACAGAAAACAGGAATAGATTTGAGGAGGAACTCTATTCCATGCTATCAATGAGTAATAGTCACCCACAAATATATAACTAAGAAAAAAAGCTGTATCCATCTCATATCTCATTAACAAATACACTTCCCATCACTATGTTTAATAATTATTATTTATTTTAAATGATTATTAATTTTCAAATTGTATAACATTTATTTTGTTTCGATCAACTATGAACTTGTAATAATTATGCTAATAAATCCAGAAGAAACCAGGTTTATGGACACAAAATTTTTTCATTTATTTCAACTTTAAGTGTGTGCATATTTTTCTTGCAGAGAACTATAATAAGATAATAGACAAAAAAAACTTCAAACATAATATTATATAACATTAGGGTAAATTCCTATTGGGAAGAGAAACAGAAATGCAAATTTAAGGAAAAGAAAATAAATAATGTTAAACGTTAAACTTCCAGCTGTTAAAGTCTGTTTCATGTATTTTTAATTGAATAATAGAATGTACCAAATTGCTGTAGTATTTAGATTTCATATGATATATTTCAAGGGTATTACAGAGTTTAATTTTGAAAGACCACTATTATTAGTACAATGGAAATTACATCTCTGCCACTATTTAAACTTATGATGAAAAAAACTCAGATGTCGGCTTAAAAATGTGTAAAGGGTGGGGCCGGGCGGGTGGCGCAAGCGGTTAGGTGCTTGAGTGCTGCTGCAGCGTCTCGGGATTCGCCAGTTCGGATCCCGGGAACCGCTGGTCAAGCCATGCCGTGCCGGCATCCCATATAAAGTGGAGGAAGATGGGCACGGATGTTAGCCTAGGGCCAGTCTCCCTCAGCAAAAGGAGGAGGATTGGCAGATGTTAGCTCAGGGCCGATCTTCCTCACACACACAAAAAAAACTTGGGGCCAGCCCAGTGGCGCAAGCGGTTAAGTGCGCGAGCTCCGCTGCGGTGGCGGCCCCGGGTTCACCAGTTCAGATCCCAAGTGCGCACTGACGCACTGCTTGGCAAGCCATGCTGTGGCAGCATCCCGTATAAAGTGGAAGAAGATGGGCATGGATGTTAGCCCAGCGCCAGTCTTCCTCAGCAAAAAGAGGAGGATTGGCAGATGTTAGCCCAGGGTCGATCCTCCTCACAAAAAAAAAACAAAGAAAATGTGTAAAGGGGGACAGAATTTTATGATGTTCTTTAGGGGCACCCAAGACAAGTTTGAGGATTGGTTATTCGGTGCATCAGCAAACTCTGAGTGCCCCCTTAGTGGATTCCAGATGTCCCTCTGAGGTGCGCAAAGGAAAGCAGACACTCCGCGCCCTGAAGGAGTCTAGGGCGGAGGCTGGAAGAAGCCAACAATTAACAGGGACAAACGGCGCTGGATCAAGTCTGTCAGGGGAACAGAGTCATAGGGAAAGGCTCCAGCACAAAGTACTCAAGTCCTGTGTTGTCCGTGGAGGACGGGGGTTCCACACAGATGGTGCCTTAAACAAAGTGTCCAAGACGAGAAGCGTAGGTGAGTCAGGGCTCCTGGGCCGAGGGTGGAGCCCAGCAAAGGCTGCCAGACCTCCGGCTGGAGGGGCAGGGCTGTGGGTGCCGCTCGGCCCTGATGTGTGTGCCCCGAGGTCCCCAGCCGAGCAGCAGCGTGATCAGATCTGGATTCTAGAAGCAGCACGCTGACAGCAGTGGAGGATGAACTGAGGTGTAGAAGACTGGCGGCTGGGAACCCAGCTAGGATAAGGTCGCACGGCCTGGGTGAGCATGAAATGGGAACTAGGGAAGCAGAAGGAGTGCGGTCATGAACAGCTTGACCATAAGTCCCCTCCTCTGGGAGCTGGCAGGAATGCCTAGGGAGAGCGAAAACAAGGAAGTGGCAGGGCCTGGGTCTGCAGAGCCTAAGGAATAAGACACAATGATAACACGGCCCCGCCCTTGGGGGGAGGAGCCGGGGGAGGGGCTGCAGGGGCCAGGGGTAAGATAGCCACTGTTCACTGAGTTCGCCCTACGCCCACCACACAATCTGTTTCTCCCTATTTAGTCAAATGTTTCCTATAAGCCTATCTGGTCACAGAAAGGTTTCCCTTCATTGAGCACATTGGGAAATGCGGGTCAAGATGATGATCTAGATCCCTTAGCACTTTCCTTTTAACAGCTTTATTGAGTATAATTCATGTATCATAACATTCACCCATTTAAAGTGTACAGTTAAGTGGGTTTTAGTATATTCATCACCCCAAAAAGAAACCTCATCCCTATTAAAAGTCACTTACCATGCCCCCACCCTCAGCTCTGGGCAACCGCTAATCTGCTTTCTGTCTCTCTAGATGCCTCTTCTGGACATTTCATGCGCACAGAATCATACAATGTGTGGCCTTTGTGCCAGCTTCTTTCACTCAGCATCATGTTTTGAAGATCCATCCTTGTAGTTGGTGTTAGTGCTTCATTCCTTTTGTTGCCAAATACTATTCCTTCGTATGGATAGACCATATTTTGTTTACCCAGTCATCAGTGGATGGACATTTGGGTTGTTTCCACTTTTTGGCTATTATGATGGATGCTGCTACAAAAATTTGTGTACAAGTTTTTATGTGGACATGTGTTGTCATTTCTCTTGGGCATACACCTAGGAGTGGAAATGCTGGGTCACATAGTAACTCTATGATTAGCTTTCTGAGGACCTGCCTGACTGTTTCTTCACGGTAGCTGTGACATTTTATATTCCCACCTGTAATACGTGAGGGTTCCGATTTCTCCACATCTTCATCTGCACTTGTTAGTATCTGTCTTTTGAGTACAGCCATCCTAGTAAGTGAGAACTTATGGTTTTGATTTGCATTTCCCTTGTGACTAATGATGCTGAGCATCTTTTCGTGTGCTTGTTGGTCATTCGTAAATCTTCTTTGGAGAAATCTCTATTCAGATCCTTTGTCCATGTTTAAGTTGGGTTATTTTGTTTTTATTATTGAGTTGTAAAAGTTCTTTACATATGCTGGATATAAGCTCCCTATCAGACATAAGATTTGCAAATATCTTCTTCCATTCTGTGAGTTGTCTTTTCGCTTTCTTGATGGTACTGTTTGCAGCATAAAATTTTTAATTTTGATGAAGTCCAATGTATCTATTTTTTCTTTTGTTGCTTGTGCTTCCAATGTCCTACCTACAAACCATTGACTAAGCCAAGGTTATAATGATTTGCTCCTATGCTTTCTTCTAAGAGTTTTATAGTCTTAGCTTTTACATTTAGATATGTGATACATCTTGAATATTTATTTGTTTATTTACTTATTGTGTGTGTGTGTGTGTGTGTGTGTGAGAGAGAGAGAGAGAGAGAGAGAAAGAGGAAGATCAGCCCTGAGCTAACATCCATGCCAATCCTCCTCTTTTTGCTGAGGAAGATTGGCCCTGAGCTAACATCCGTGCCCATCTTCCTCCACTTTATGTGGGACGCCGCCACAGCATGGCCTGACAAGTGGTGCATCGGTGCGCGCCCGGGATCCGAACCCAGGCCGCCAGCAGCAGAGCACATGCACTTAACCGCTACGCTGCCTGGCCGGCCCCTATGATACATTTTGAATAAATTTTTATGTAGGGGAGAGCTCCAACTTCATTCTTTTGCATGTGGATATCCAGTTGTCCCAGTAGCATTTGCCAAGATGGTCAATTGAATTTTCTTGGCATCCTTGTCAAAAATCAACAGACTTTTTATGTAAAGGTTTATTTCTGGGCTCTCAATTTCATTCCATTGGTTGATAAGTCTGTCCTTATGCCAGAACCATACTGTATTTTTTTTTTTTCTTTTGCAGGGAAAGATTCGCCCTGAGCTAATATCTGTTGCCAACCTTCCTTATTTTTCCCCTCCCCAAAGCCCCAATACATAGCTGTATATCCTAGTTGTAAGTCATTCTAGTTCTGTGTAAGCCACCGCCACAGCATGGCAACTGACAGACGGGTGGTGTAGGTCCACAACCGGGAAGCGAACCCAGGCCATCAAAGTGGTGAGCGCCAAACTTTAACCACTAGGCCATCAGGGCTCGCTCCAGAACCACGCTGTCTTGACTATATTTTGTAGTAAGTTTTGAAATCAGGAAGTGTGAATCCTCCAATTTTGTTCTTTTCCAAGATTGTTTTGGCTCTTCTGGGTCTCTTGCATTTCCATATGGATGTGAGAATCAATTTCTGCAAAAAAAGCACTGGGATTTTGATTTCTTGGAGTTCTTAGTCTTCTCTAATACAGTACCAGTAGAGGCATGTGGATGCTGAGAATGCATTGAGTAACGTGATGTTAAAGATTTATAATAGAGAGAAACAGAGTAATGGAGAAATCAAAGGTTTGTTGACATAAATTTTGGAAGGGTGACTAATAGTTTAGTAAATATTGGCCAGTGTGGGATTTTGAATTTTTTTTATTCCTAAAATACCATTTTTTATCCTACAATCCTTTCATTCTTTAAACTACACCCAAGCCCTCATGCCCCAGAAAAAAAAGGCCACAGGAGAATTGGAAAAAGAAAAAAAAATAACTCATCAATAAAAAGGAGCAAGTATTGATATACGTAACCACAAGGATGTCTCTCAAAAACATATAGTGTGAAAGAAGCCAGACATGAAAGACTATGTATATGATTCTGCTTATATGATGTTTAAGAACAGGCAAAGCTAACCTACAACGATAGAAGTCGAAAATTGGTTTGGGGGGTAGGGTGCTGGAAAGCCATCTGTGGGAACTTTCTGGGGTGATGGGAATATTTTATTCTTGTTCTGAGTAGTTTGTATAAAATTGCAAAAATGCGTCAGACTGATCTGTGCAATTTATTGTACATAAATCACACCCTTAAAAATAGAAACCAAATAAAATAAGCTAGTACTTGACTTTTGCGCCTCCAAAGGCCAAGCTACTGTCATGAACTCTAGAATTGGGGGAAACATTTCCTCTATGACTGAGAGGAGATGAAAATCCTCTCAGGACTAAGGTAACGTGAGGGGAGCCCTGGCGTTAGACACAGATGGTCCCCCAGAGTCTGGGGCTGGATGGAGACTCAGTGGCGAGTAGAGACAACCACATTGTCCCATCTGGAACACAAGGACAGACGTCGGCCCACCTGTGCTGTCGCAGAGGTGGGTATTGAGGGCAGACGCGTGTGAGTGGTGAATGGTAGTGAGCAGCAGCCAGTCCAAGGACTGTGTGCACAACCACAGAGAAAATGGGCATGGACAGCCCAGCAAGGTCCACCAGGAGGGACAATGTCCGAACAAGTGCTACCTAAGCACCTGCAGACTCACGAGGAAGAAGGGGGTGGAGAAAATCTTGGATTGACCTAGCTTGAATCTAGAAGGCCTGACTCTCCAGGAACTGATATGAGACCACACTTTTCTAATTGAGTAGAATTAGTGCTCAGAATAGGTATTTGGTTGAATTGTAGGAAGAGAAAATTGAGTTGTAGACAGCACCTGAGTTTTGGGGATGGGAAATTTGACCCTCTGCCCATGGTGCCAGCGGTGAGTAATTTGGCCCCTTCAGAGACCAATGGCACACAGCGTGGCAGGTGTGACAACCTCTGTTCTTCACTCTCTCCTTTCAATCACTGGTTTGCAGTGAGCAACAGGCTGAGATGGAGTGGGAACAGTGTTTGTCCTGCAGTGCCCTTCTGGGATGGGCAGAGGATGTGGCTAAGGGGCATGAGAAGAGGCACCACGGAGCAGGCAGCTGGTCGAGGTCTGGCTCCTACGACTCTCCTTGGCCTTGGGCCTCGCCATGTCACGCTCGGTCCTTTATTACACTCATACAAGAGAAGCAGGAAACCAGGAGGAATAACAAGTCGAGAGCCTCAGCCCCATGGACTCCATTTCCCTCCATTGTGAAGATGGCCCAGCTGGTCAGCTAGAGCATTTGCCCCAGGATACTTCCATCAAATGGTTCACACTGAACCCACCACCTGCTCTCGCTCACACCCTCCCGTCCAGCTAGCATATGTTTACTCAGTGAGCCTGCACTGGGTCCTGGGAGAACCAGTTAGAACCAACGTCGAGAACAACCCAATGAATTGTAATTCCGCTACAGACAGAAGGTGGAGGTGGTGCCAGGGGAGCAATTCTGCTGTCTTGGGGCAATCCCAGTCCCGGCAGCGGGAGGGACGCTAGCCACCCAGCGGGTACCACCTCCTTCTGCGATGTTGCTGGGAGGTCAGAAAGGTGCAGAGGCTGTGCCCTGAGTGCCTACTAAATGCTGGAGCTTACCCGTTATCCCAATTTGTCTTTACTACCATTTGACAGAGTGAATGGAAATAATAAGCAGACTATTATGAATGCCTAACTAATAGCATTTTAGGAAAACAAACTATCATCCATTGAGTCATTGGAAAAAAGAAATGAAATGACTTGGAGTTTTGTTTTAGGTAATAATTATGGAATTTGAGACAGATAAGCTAAAAGATTGTGAAATAATTTTAAGACACAGGCACAATAACTTTATTTCACTTTTCACTAAAAATTTATTTTCAGTAAAGGAATACAATTAATACCCAAATTTCTAGCTTGTTTCTTACAGCCATAAGCTAAAATCTTAACATACCTAACTCACTGTTATTAATTCCATTTCTGTTTTTTAAAAAAGCTCATGGACTTTGCTAAAGTAAATGTTCACATAATCCCTTCTCAAAAAAGCAGAATCTTACTGCTCAGACTGCTAGAAAATGGTCCCTGTGATTATGGATGTGCGAGAAATCAGCAACCAGAGAGAGAAAAGCCCTTTCGTTCCAATAAAACCGACCCGCAAACTGACACCTTAGAAAGAGAGATGTGTGATACACCGGCCGTGGGGCTTAGCAGAGAGTGGGCCACAAGGGAGTCAGGGCTCCTGAAAACAACGTGGGTTTGAATAATTTGTTCACATTATGTAGGCATAGAGATATGGACGTGGACATGTGCCTGTGTCTGAGGGCCTGTTTAGCCTCACTTTTGCTAAATGTTTATGCTACAAACATTTCCTTCCTTTTTGCTTCACTCATGTGTGAATACCAGACTAACAACCCTGCACTCACCAAAAGTCTCAAAGAATGATCTAATGCGATTAAAAGGAACAAGTGAAGAATCGTTAGGACGCTGCACCTGCCGCCCTCGTGAGTTATTGGCTCTTAAACGGCTCTCACCCCCCATCCGAGATATCCCTTATTTACCCGTAAGGCACTTGGCAGCTGCTAAATGGCTGTCTATGGCAGTTTGGTGGAAACAATAATAATACATTATAAATCAATGAAAATGAAGTTTTTGCTGTGATAATCTGATATAGATTTGCTAACATTTGTATGAAATTCAATTCTGTTTGATTGCATCAGCATATGCTTCATTTCTTCTAGCACTATTGATTTTGAAGGTTCTTATCCATATGTCTAAATTATTTCTATTACATCTCTGTATTACTGTTTAGAAATAACCTGGGTAAACTGAAGCCATTTGTTCCATTTTCAGTTGTTTTTCCTTCTTGTTCTTCCTAGTTAAATGCTCAGGTCTATATTTTGAATAGAAAGAAATATCTTTTTAAGAAAGTCTTCCTTTCTTCACCAACAGTTAGTGCTAAGCTATCATCATAAGATGCCCATTTCCATTTTTAACATTTATTTTTATTACTGTTATTTCATTGTTATCATTTTCTGGGAGCATCTGTCTGTTATGAAGGGTCAGATTTTCAAACAATACTTTAAATGATCCTGGAATTCATGACTACATATTAATCTGCTTGGAAAAAAAGTAGGACGGTGCATCTTAACTGGTTGTGATCTTTCTGGCCAATTAATAAGTGATCTTGCTGTACTTCCATCAGAATCAAAAGAAAAGAAAACCAAAGGGGAAATCTCGTACATCTATATAGTGCTTTGGGGTTTTCAAAACTCTGGTGCAAACTTGAGCTCATCTGACAGAACGCCCTTCCTGGGGGGCGGGGCAGGCTATATGACTCTCACTTTGTGGAACGGAGTGGACAGTTCTTGCTGGGATCGGGATGAGAACTCAGCCCTCGATTCCTTCCCGGGAGAGCTCCATCTCAGTCTGCAGACCCAATTTTCTCCACCCAGAGTCTTCAGTTAATGTCACCTAATGTGGTGGGAGCATGTGGGAGAGGGAAAAGTTAACATATTCACTTAATGAGGCTTTTCTACTTTAAAATGAAATTTATTTCTCAGTAAGGTCACCAAGAAATTAGCCTGCCATATGGCCTTAAAACATTTCTGTCTTCCATTTTTTTGAGGTTACATGATGATTTCTTGCCCAAATAGTGGCACTTTTCGCTCAAACTTAACCTGCCATATTTTATAAAGCAACTTATATATTGTAAATAAAGCAATTTATTTCAACTGTAAAACAGCCTTTTAAAATAGTGAGAATAAATCACAATATTATGAATCATGCACCCACGCCCCCCGGAACTCCGAAGGCGGGAGAAACATCCTCTGCCTTTGGAGATTACTTCAGCAGTCCCTGCGCATGCTTTATATTTGTATTTACATGTGAGACAAAATCACTATCGTGCATCACAAGTCATCTTAAAACACAACTTGTACCTTCTCTGAGACAATTCCACCTGTAGATGAGGATGGGCAGCACTTTCTGACAAAGCGCAGGATAGAAAGTTAGTCTGCCTTTGTTTTCTATGGCATCGCACTTCTTTTTTCATCCATGGCTCTTAATTTCTAAATAAGGACTCTTAGGAAAAAACAAAACAATGCAATTGCTAAAGTCAACGTGTATTCTCCCTGCCTCCCAGGGTAGAAACATGACTTGGAGCCCCGCTCACCGCCAAAGGCTAGACAAATGGAGAGAGGGCGGACAAAGCGGCCTGGCCCGAGGAGCTGGAGAGGCCGGTGGTCCCCGCAGCCCCCATGCCATTCAGCTGAAACAACCCAGGACAGATGCTTGTCTCTGCTAGTCTCGCACATCCTCAGGGATGGAGCCCACGGCTCCCTCCTAACGTGTTTGGGGTTAAATAAACCATCTTCACCTGGGCTGCTTGGAGCTCTAAAACTAAGTCGAAAGCCTTCAGAAAGCACATAGTATGTAAGCCCACAAGATGCTTATAAAAGCCGCCCCGTGCCTGTCTTGAGTATGACACTCAATAGAATTGGGGTGACAGTTTCATTTGATGAGGGATCAACCTCTTTGCAAAATAAATAGACAGCTTTGGCAAACCACATATTTAAAGTCATGCGTTAAATTTATTTACCTGAAACTTTACTCCAATCAAATTAGGCCTCCCTCTCTCTCTGTATATATATGCCCCTTCTGTGAGTTATTACCAGGAATTCATTGGTCAATAACAGATCCCTTTAACTGGTTTTAACAGAGGAAATAGAGCTTTAAGATTAAAGAGACGTTTTTTAAAAACCCTGAAAGCATCAAGTCACATTATCAGAAGCGAAGTTTCAGATGTTTATTGACACAATGCCTCTGATTAACAACTATCTTTATTTGGAGGTCAAATGTTGACCTGAAAATCTTAACGTAAGTCCTAATTCAAAGTTTGATTTGTACCACTTCTGATTCAACTTCATATTTTACTAAAATTCTTTAGGGAATTTTGCATTATGATTTTACAAATCATTTTCACGCTCACTCCGCTCCATTCATTCACGCAACAAACACTCCCCAGACACCTGCTATGGAGGGTCACACTGCAGCGCCTCGTGCGGCACTGGGAGCAGGTGTGACGTTTCACGTCATTTCCACTCCTCTTCTTACACACGTGAAGACTGAAGCACAAAAAGGCAAAGACGTTCCTACAAAAGCCAGGACTTGTAGAGCTGGAAAAGGAACATGTTCTAAATATCAGGCTCCCGAATTATTCTGTTTTTTTGTGCACATACACTATCCAAAACCTGTTCCCTGCTAATAAGCTATACATTTTATCTCCTAAAGTCAAACCGAGCACCTGGTCGCATGCACATGTGAGCAGTGTCTTCTGGAATGGCATTCAATATGAAAACATGATTTGGACTTTCTGAAGGAGGACCTAATTTCTCGCAGACAACTCTGGCCTGGTGAGGGATCTGAATCACTCTCTCATAAACCGAGGATCTTTACAAGGGAGAGAGCTGGGGGACGTGTGTGCAGGTTGTTACAAATGCCGTCTCTGGGCTGCTTTCCCAGTTTCTCCTCTTATTCACCGGCCACTACACTTCAGTGTGTTCAGACCCCGTCCTCTCCTCTGTGACCACCAAACCCTGGTGGAGCTGAGTCACGATGGCATCACTGTTTCCTTATAGGAAAGTTCCTCCAAAACCCGGTGCTGCCACCTGTCTGCCCTGCTGTCCCCAGCAGTCACACTGAGTGGGGGTCTTTGACGTGTCCCCCAGAGGCTGTGTGGTGCCATAGGACCAGCCCAACCCTTGGGCTTCGTCCTGACTCTGCTCTGTGCTGCCGCCTGCATCTCAGCGGGTCCTTCGTCTCTCCAGGCCTCAGTTTCTCCTCCTGAAGAGCCAGAGTTCCGCCTGCTCCTCTGAGGCTGTTTCCTCAGGTTGCATTTACAGATCGCTGCGTCCTTGCTGACTACCAGACGGTGAGGGACCTGAGAGTCGGTGCTCACATGGCTCATGAGTGACAACCGCTGGGCCTGGCTTTTCAACACGCTTTCAAAAGCCCGTAGCAGAACGTCATAAGGCAAAACCCCTGACTGGAACACGCCATACTTGTGTCTGAAGTTGGTCAACACCCCGCAGCGTCGGTGGGATCCCTGGGGAGTGGGGACAGAAGACACCAGGGTAAGCGCACCTTTTCACCAGGCAGACTGAGATGGGGACACCGTGACATACAGAGTGGTGAAACCTGGGGACTACACTCCTGAGACTGTTTCTCATTCCATTTTCTCCTTTTCTGCCACAACACAGGAGAACTCATATCCCTAAAATAACCCACATTAGCCTGTATTTTTGTCACATTTCTTTATGCTCGCCAAGGAGCATGGGAGTTGGAAGCGGCTCTCAAGTTGCAGGGAGTGTGGACTGGACACCTATCCTGGGGAGTACGATAAAACGGGCTCCGCGGTGGCCGCCAAGATGTACTCCCGAGGCCTGTGCCGCCCGCAGGAAGTGCCCGTGCACATGCAGATGTATCCAGAATTGCACAACCGGGTGGGCGACTGTGATACCCACCCTCGAACGCAGGATGAGAGACTGGCTTCCACAGGCCGCCGGTTGCTGTGCGATGCTGTGGGGTTTGTTGTCGTCGGGAGCGCGAGGGGGCCTTGCTTTCTTAGTTTCAGAAATAAAATCATAAGACACAGGCTTTGACTCCTCTGCTCTGCAGGCTCCGCAGCCTGGCGATCTGCTGAAACCTGTCTCAGCGGCTTACGGTGCCATAGAGGACCGCGCGGACGGGGTTACCTACACCATGGACACTTTTTCCTCAACCTCTGCTTTTCCCTCTTTCTCACAGGCACTTTCCTACTTTCTCTGCTGCCTCCTTCTCCTTTTTCAGTCTTGCTCATCTGGCCCTTCCGTTGTTATTCACCCTGTTTCTTGCTTCCAGCAGCCCTGACACACTGGACGTCATCTGAAACCGCAGACGACAGGGTGCAATAAGCTGCAGAATGGCCGCAATCTGAGGAAAGTGCTTCATTCACTCCTGCTCCTAACTCTCCGTCTTCTTATCCTACACAGAAAATAAAAAATCAATACTACCTCACAGGGCTTGATTGCAGTGCCGGCCGAGCACAGCAGGCATGCTGGATATAGTAAATTAAAGTGACCAAAATTTTCCAGGCGACTCTGCCTATCCCCTCCATAAACTAACAGCCCTGTCTGCCGGGTGTCCGTCAACTGGAAGCTTTATTTTATCCGTGCCTCTGATTATCTGGGGAGTGAATACATACCTGCCCGGCTCTGGGAGCCTCAATGTCTGGGGGTGAACGTGTGTGTCTGGGGAGAGAAGACGTGGGGGCTGAGGAGGGGCCAGGCACCAGACTGCATGCCTGTATGTGTTTGACCCCCGGACGTGGGCTGTCGGGTGAAGGGAAAGCGCAGACGGGAGCCTCGGATGTTTAGGCTCGTAAGTGTGGGGAGAGAAGTCAGCACTCTGTGTTGGGTATGGACTGCAGAAACCAAGTGCAGTGTGGACAGGCGTGGGCTGGCCGGGCGGCCCAGCTCTGTCCTTGTCAGCTTCGCAGCCTTAGATGGTGATGCCACCTAACGAAGCCTCAGTGTCTCGTCTGCAAAATAACAACGGTAATAGTAACATCAAAGGACAATGTTGCAGACCTCAGGTGTGTCCAAACACACACACATACACACAGGCATGGACACACACACATATACACACAGGCATGGACACACACACATACACCTACATATACACGCATACACATGCACCCACACACATACATACACAGGCATGCACACATATACACACACACAAACACACATATATGCATACACATACGGACACACAAACACACATGCATGCACCATAAGAAACTGAAATATTGTCTGCTTTTATTCTCACTAAAAGACAATTTTCCGTCTAGGTTGACAGATAAACATTCAGTATACATATTCCTAATAGACCAAATCATGAAAAAATATCAACTCAGTAGCAGCTTTTTACATACAATTTACCAACATAGAAATGAACATTTGTTTAGCTCTGGAGTACAATTCATGTTAACTTGACTGAAATCCCCTGGGTTGCCTCCAGGAAGAGATGGAATATCTGTGCTCTCTACGATGAGAGCTGAGAAATCGCTGGCATTGCTACCACTAGCCCAATTCTCCCATCGAAACCCATGACCCTTGTTAAGTAACTGACATTTGTCCAGCGTTGGAAATGAACTCCATAGTTTCCATCGACCATCAGAGAAATGAAGAAGGAATCAGAGAGCAAATCAGCATGCCCAGGCCAGCCACAGAGAAATCACGGGATGGCAGCCAGACAGTGCGGGAGCACAGGTACAAATTAACGGGGCAAATTCCACCTGTGAATGCACATGCACGTTTCCAAGTCCAGACTGTGGCCCCCAAACTGCCTCGGAGATGAAAGAACTGAACTCGAATATCTCCATCAGTGCCTGCCTTAGCAGGACGCTGATTCCATTAGGAGTTCTGAGCTGGACGAACTTCACAGACGTGGCCGGGTGAAGTAGAGACATCAGTGGAGAGAGTAATCAGTCCCGAACGGTGGTGGCTCATCCCAGGGCAGACAGGGGACCAGAGAAGGCGGGCCGGGCCTGAGGCCAGGAGAGGTGCACATCTGGTTCTGCCCCTCTCCACACCCACTACTTGGTCCGTATAGACTCTCTGTCACCCAAGTCGTCGCAGGTGTAAAATCTGGGTAATGAACTTACATTTAGTATTGTTGAGAAGATTAAAGCGGATACATGCAGAATTCCTGGCACGATGTCTGGGTTCAGTGAATGGAAGCAGCCCTTACCGCAAAGCCTGAAATAATTCACCATAAGCCGACCAAATCTCTCCCCCAGGCTAGTCACTGATGAAGGGCAGGGATGGGAGGAGAAGGCACGCAGTCACGTGCAAAAACAAAAGCAGAGAGAATGAACGTCCCAAGCTCGCTCTTCCCGAGGAGCATGGGCGTGTCCAAACTCAATGAGCCTGTGGAGAAGCAGGACCAGTGGTGACCCAGGGGACGGACACCTTGGGTCTGATCTCAGCTCTGTCACCGTGGGCAACAGCTGACCTTCAGAAAAATAGACATTTTATCATGGAAATGTTCAAACGCATGAAACTAGAGTAATATACTGTAACCCATGTATCCCTCGTCACCCAGCTTCCACACTGTCGACACCCCGTCAGCTGTGTTCTCCCCGACTCCCTCCGCCCCCACCACACTGTGTGGGGGCAAATCCCAGACAGATTACTGCCTCTGTAAACACCTCTTTCTTGTCAACACAGCCCTCTCCTCACCATCACACTTCAAATACGTAACATCAATTTCCACATATTATCAAACATCCAGGCAGTTTTCAAATGTGCCGGGTTGTCTCATAAATGTCTCTTCATAGTTGGTTTATCTGAGTCTTCGAGACGCTTTTCCAAGGCAGAGTCTGGGCCATGGGTGGCATTTAGCCCGAGTCCCAGAACGAGAGGCCATGGCCATGTACCATGAACTGATCTCTGCTGCAGGCTCTCGTCTATCGCCAAACACCTCTTCCCCAGCCTTCAGCCATCCCCGAATTTCTGTCCACTGGAGTTTCTCTTGAGTTGGACAACAGTTACGAGGAGGCCCCTGTCCCCTTCGTCACTATTTCACTTAAGGCTGACTCTAGCGAGGGCATCGGCACCAGAAGCCTCAGTCTGCAAAACGGGGAGCTTCCAGGCCGTCAGAGGCTCCAATTTCATATGTCAGCTCCTGGGCTACAGCCGAAGAACAAGCACCCAGAGTCACCCTCTTGGCAACACACAACCTCCAAACCAGAAGCAGCTCTTCCTCTGTTGTCCAGATGAAGACAAATCAAAGGGGACGTGCTCTCTCCCTCCAGTGCCTGTCTGAAGAGCTCGACTGGTGCAATTCTGTCTTATTAAACGTCTCGCCAGCTGTAATCTTCCTTCTCGTCTCTTTTTAAAAAGAAAAAAATTCTCCCTCAACATGTTGAAGGCTTGAGTCAAACTTCCCTAATGTCTTCTTAAACACTTCTTAATCCTGTCTTCGTCCTCTCCCACGACGTGGTCTCCTCCTCAGATCTTCCTTTGGGTTTAAGAGCGTCATAAGCCCTCTGTATAAATGTTAAGTCATCTATAGACACAAAAGCCAGGGCCCATTGAGGACGACTTGCTGGCCTAGAAGCCCAGAGTGTGCTGGAGTCTCCACCATTTCCACAGCTAAGGTTTAAATGTCTAATAACAAATCTGTCGTGACCGGCCCAGAGTGTGAATCTGTGGAGGCTGCAGCCTCCCCACCCGACATTGACAGATGGCTGGGCCTCGTCTCCTCAGGGCCTCCCCAGCTTTGAACCGCGTTGTGGCTTTTCCTCAGGAAGATACTTATAGCCAGTTTATTAGAAGTCGATTAACAACTAACACTTCCAACAGTTTTAACCTTTTGTAACATCTAATTTGGGGAAGAATTTTATAGTTTCAAAAAGGACATGATTTAGCCAGCCCCAGTGGCCTAGTGATTAAGTGCTCCACGTTGGCGGCCTGAGTTTGGTTCCCAGGTGTGGACCTACACCACTTGTCTGTCAGTGGCCTTGCTGTGGCGGTGGCTCACAAACAAAAAGAGGAGGATTGGCAACAGATGTTAGCTCAGGGCAAATCTTCCCCAGAAAAAAAAAAAAAGAAAGAAAAAGGACATGATTTTTTTTTTTTTTAATAATTTTATTTATTTATTTTTTCCCCCAAAGCCCCAGTAGATAGTTCTATGTCATAGCTGCACATCCTTCTAGCTGCTGTATGTGGGACGCGGCCCCAGCATGGCCGGAGAAGCGGTGCATCGGTGCGCGCCCGGAATCCGAACCCGGGCCGCCAGCAGTGGAGTGCGTGCACTTAACCGCTAAGCCACGGGGCCGGCCCAGGACGTGATTTAAAATGTACCAGTGTTAAGCAGAGATGAGCGTAAACTACACAACCATGATATTTAGGGGATCCTGCTAGATAATACAACTTCTGAAGGCTCACTCCTCTGGCATAGTGACTTCTAGGATTGCATCCCACAGCATCTTATGAGGCAGAGGAGAGGAAAGAAGAAAAGGAACATTTCCCCATGTTCTAGCTGTGTCCTGATGAAAAAGGAATGAGAAAAAGTATGCCTACCAGCTGTCCCAAATTCACATGAAGTCACCTCACATTTCCCCCAAAGCTCTCTCTAACAGAACTACTGGGGCCCGTGGCCTTTCTCTGACCTAACGAGATGGCAGGGGGCAGAGGGACGGGCAAGGGCACAGTGGCACACAAGCCCCGCCACAAAGGGCTGATGCCATCACACCTCCAAATGGGGACATTAAGATCACAGCAGGACGAGGGCCTGCCCACTTCGACACCTCCACAGGGAGACCACACCTGCCCACCATGAGACCCCCATGAGGAGACCACCCCCGCCCACCACGACACCCCCACAGGGAAACCACGCCCGCCTAGCAAGTCTGGAAAATCCAGCGATGACCCTCCAGTGCAGAACAACTTGTTTTAAAACTGGACTTCAACATTTGCAAAATGATACCAAAAGTTCTCTCTCTCTCCTGGAGTGGAAAAGAAAAGCACAAGAAAAAAGATATCACCTGTGGCATATTTGTGGTTTCGTTGACCTTCCCTCCCAAGCTGTTTTTAGTCACCAACTTGGTTTGGCCACAGAAGGGGGCTGTAATTTAAATAATTGGATTCATCAGGTGTTTATTCAGTACATACTGTGGAGACACGGAGCTGGGCCTTGGGAATCAGGCCCTGGCACTAAGATCCAATGATTCCAAGGCACTAATTCCCAAATGGTGATTGTCTCTCCCACGAAAGGAAGGAATTCCTGATGACATCTGCCCGCCCCCCACTCCACTTCCACAAAAAGCTGATGTGCACGGAACGCATCAAGTCTAGGACGGAGGTGACACCACACCTGCAGACTTTAGGCCTCCGCACATATTAACTCATGATTTTGACCATGACATCATAAACCTTTCGCATCGCAGACTTTTGGAAGCTTATGCTAGGATGACTGTTTTGGTAAATCTTATGGATGGGAGTGCTGTTTCTATTTTACAAATAAATATCTTTCCACTGTCTTACATGTATAAAGATAGGTCTCATTCTAATTACCTGAATATCATTTTAATCTCATCATTGCGGGGGGAAAAAGGTCATTTCTAACACAAGTAAAATGTCATTTCGTCCCCTTTCGACACTCCCATGCCCAAGGGCCTTTACTTCAAACCACCCCCTTGTTTAGCACCATCTGAGGCACTTAAGAAATAGAAAAACCCATTCGAGACGCAGGAAACTTAGTCTATAACTATTTAAAGACGGGACTGCAGAGCATTTTTGTTAAGTTTAATATTCTAAATGAGAATATGTGTTCAACTCTGACCTATCAATTCTGTTGGTTTATGGGACTCGTCTAAGTGAGGGACCTGTTTGTCTGATGATTTCTGGGATTGAAGAGAGGGGGTCCTACAGATCTTACGGGGGAAGAGAGGAAGAGTTCACTGGCGACCATTCGACACCAACACGAGAAATCACTGTGGTTTGATTAGCCTGAGAGATTCTGGTGCTTCCTGTGAAAAAGCGGGAAATGGAGAATTCCTTCGAAAGGCTCAGAGAAAGCAGACACTCGGCGCTGACCCACACTTTCAAGAATGACTTTTCCCTCCCAGCTTCAATGAAACATTTTGACACATCCAAAAAACATCAAGATGAAAAATTTTTTAATGTTTCAGGGTGTTCTCATTCCTCCATTTTTAACAGAATTGGGATCATCTTTCCAAACATCATTCAATAGTCCTCTAAACATGATCACCTCTGGGGACGGTGGTGATCACACAACGGCATGGAAGCGCCTCACGTCTTTCAGCTTCTCGTTGCTGCCTTTGTTGTTGCTTTACTGCACGAATATCCTGATACATAAATATCTACGTTTATCTGATTATTTTCTTAGGATAAAGTCCTAGAGGTGGAATTATTAGGTCAAAATATAGAATGTCTCAGCCTTTGATACCATATGGTTCTGATATGTGAAAACTCAACCATTTCCCTCTTTCCTCAATGACCTAGCTTTTTTCTAGTGAGAATAAAGTCTGACGTCCGAGCTGCTCCCTCAGTGACCCTGGTCTGGCTATGTCCCCAGTTTGGAAGATTCCACCTGGAACTTGGCAGGAAACCTGAGGGGTTGAAGCCGCTGGCTGTCCATGAACCCAAATTTCCCCAGTGACTCCCGCCAGACAATAATCCCATTAACTTCTAGTCTCGAAACATTTAATTTGCTGTCACTCCCAATGGCTGTTGACCACAACATAGGTCCTCTCTGTTCCCAAAACGGAGGCCAATTATCGAAACGACCTGGAAACTTAGCAAGTGGTCCCATCTCTCTGGAGCTGCCCAAGTCCCTGAGCACTTTTTCTTGCATCTGTTTGTTTAATCTGTGCCTCAACCTTAACCTGGGGCTTGGAGAGACTGTTTTCAGGCACATTCTCAGTCTTGTGAGCCTCCATTTTGCTAAAATCCTCAACTTACTTCCTCGTGTGTAAAATCTATGCTTGAGTATCATGGAAACCAGTGGTTGTAAACCCCCCTGGTGACCTACTCAACTGCCTTTGACGCTCTTTCTGTTCTTTAAAAAAAACTGCCATGTGAAATGGACATTGTAAACACCTCTAACGGTCCCTCACATGGGCTTCCCATGGACTGTGGTTGGCATCAAATTCAATGGAAAAACCACATGTAGCTAGGAGATATGGAGGAGAGGAAATCCACCCCAGATGGGAATGAGCCTTCATTAAGAAGTCAGGGAGAGAAACAACGTGAAGAGCTGGCTCTTCTCTCAAGACCCCATCTAACGTTGCCCACATGGGTAAAATTCCCACTGACTTTGGATTTGCTGGGTAGGGAGGTCTGTCCAAGGAACACTGTGTTAAGAAAGATGCAGCTGAAGATTACACATCACTCTCCATGCCCAGGGGAAAGGGGACATCAAGTGGGAAAATAAACAGAAGAGGACAGAGGAAGGAGACCCAGCAAGAGGCTGACTTAAAAGAAAACTATAAAAAGTCCCACTGGATCCCCCTAAAAGGCAAGCTATCATCTTCTCATATTCTCTCCCTAAGGAACTTCAAAAACAAAGGCTCTATCTTCCCTGCTTGTCTCTGTGTGTTTTGCATGAGCTGCTAGATCTAGAAAACCTTTCTACTTGATAAACTTCCAGGATTGAGGACACCAAGAGAACAGTCATTCCCTCAGGGACTGGTCTTGTAAACTCGTGGTTCAAATGACAGCTGTCAGAAGTAGGAAGTAGGGTGACAGAGGGAGGTGGGCAGTGGTGGGGATGGAGGAAGCCCAGTTTGTGAAGAGAAACTAGGAAATAGATCATCCCCCTTCAGAGGTTTGGAAAGGAAAACCTCTGTTCATCAACATATGGTTTCAGTTTTATCAGCCCACATCATTCATACGTCAAGGGGAATGTAAATTAAAAGTTGACTGAAATAATGCAGATCCCCCAACGTTAAAAATTATTTTAAAACAGTTTATCATCAAGAGAAAATTTTCATCCAAAACTACTATTAATAAGACTAGAGGAAGTGATAGCGGTAATTAGGGATGTTAATGTGAAATTCTCTGATTTTGATCCAGCAGTAAAGAGCTCAGTCTGTACTTCCATAAGATCCCGAAATTCCATATACCTCTATTTGAAGGTGACGCTCCTGGCGGCTGTAATCAGCTCTGTGCTCCGACTTTTCCACGTCATGTGCTGGTGGCTTCCCAGACGGAAATGCCTCCGACACTCTCTTTTTCGTTCAATCTGTTTTACCCTCTTGTCTGATATTTTCAGGGGTTTTTAATCACAGCTCCAGCAGATTGATTAATGACAGATATGAGCAACAACTTTTGCATGCTAACGGTGCCGGATTTTTTATCTGAGATAATATTTCTCTCTTAAAAAGCCTCTGCACGGCAATGTATTAATTAAAATCTAAATACTAAATATTGATTGATGCGTTATCAGGCCACAGCAGTTGGGTCCTGCCACATTGATTTTTTACTGTGATTTATTATCATATTTAAGAAAAATCATTTTGTGTGATTATACGAGGAAATAGACTTTAGTGAGGGTGTAATTCTTTTGTATCACTTTTGTTGTGTGGAGGTCGGGCCAATTCCTCAATTGTGGCGAAGATTGCTGATAGCCTTCATTGCTGCTTCTCCCTTGCCTCTGCCGGCTAATGCGTTAAGCCTGCTTGGTCTTGTCATTAGGAATAATGGGCACTAGGATTTCCTCCTTAATCGCAACCAAGATTAACAGATGGATGAACCCAAGTTCTTAAAATTATCTAGTTATTAACAAGTATTTCTTTTTATCACATTAATAACATTGTTGCAGAGGATTTTTTTTCTTTAACGACTCAAATGGAAGCAAAACCCCAGAACAATGTGCAGCCTGGCCCTATGTGTCGCCAATAGCCAATTAATCTTTTCTATTAGTGCAGAAGTCATGGCTGCAGGAGCAAACCTAGCCATGAGGAAAAGCAGAGAAATACTCATCTACAGAGACAGACCAGGGCTGCGCATCAAAGAATGCACCTGCATTTATTTAAGCAATTTATACAGGAACAGCATGTACGGCTACAGAAGAAAAGAAAAGCTTTCTGAGTGCTTTACACGCCAACTGTTTACATTACTTCCCACAACAGTGAGGGGAGAAACACAAAATTGACCATGGGAAAATATTTGCTCTTCAAATGCCAGATCAAAGTATTAATAGAAATGTGATCACTCTGAGTCATTTGAATTATTCAGTCAAAGTATTCCTTGCATTTTGTTTTCTTTTCATTCATTTTGTATATTCATCTTGAGAAAATACAATTCCTTTTGTGTTAAGTGAACGCCAAAATCATCCACTGTTCTTCCCACTTAATGTTTCTTTCTCACACAGGAATAAAAATAATAGAAAATGAATGTCTTGTCTTTAACTTCATATTTGTGATTTTTTGTTATATTCAATGATCCTTAAATTATATAGCATTTCATCAATGAAACCTCCTTGATCCTCAGTGAGCACTTGCCCCAGTCTATCCCTCCCCACGGTTCCTAGGAAATCAAGTTTATAACCAAACCTACGTGCAACCCACTACTGTTGCTGTTGTTATCATGAAAGCCATGTGCCCTGCTCACCCGGTCAAAAAATTCAAACATCAGGCTCGTTCAAGGTTTTCACAGGGATCATAACAATAAACAAGGAGGAACCAAACAGGAAGCATGGGAGGTTTGGGAGGAGAAAAGGAACAGTTGAAAGAAATTAGACCATTCCATTGTCATTAAATTGAAATAAATTAAAAATACCAGGGCTTTTTCTCCGATTTCTTAAAAGTTTAGGAAGTATACATTAAAAAACAGAATGAAAAACAACTTTGGGAAGAGACCAAATTGGGAAAAATATATAAATGCACCAACGTTGTGCACGTAGCTTGTTTCTTTCTCTTGTTATTGGTCAATTCTCAGAGGGGTTTCATTAAAAGGAAGGAAGGGAGGGAGGGAAGCAGGAAGGAAGGAAGGAAGGAAGGAAGGGAAGGAATAATGAAGGGAGGGGAGGATGGGAGGAGAGGCAGCTGCTCACAATAGAGTCTATTTTCAGGGACACACGTTCTCACTACGCGCACAGCAAGGCTGGCTTTCACGATCCCTCCTAAGCTCAAGGTCGGAAGACACAGATTGAAACAGAATGAAGAGAACGCCCTCCCTGAAGCTGCCCCTGTCCAGTGAAGGGTCATCCTGTGGGTAACCTGAGGCACACACATTCTATGGGGACATGGATGGTGGCATCTAACAGCCACAGAAGCCGGGCGCCTGCATAAGGAAAGAGCGCCTGAACCGAGCGTGGAAGGACAGGTGTGAAGGGGCCGGCCACACAGGGATGCTGTACCAGGAGGCGCTGGGAAGGGGCTGCAGACCTGGACGGCAGGACTGGAATCTCGCCAGGAGGTTTTCGATGGTCATAAGGAGTGTGCATTTTATGGATTTCCAAAAGAATGAATTCTGAATCTGCTCTCCTATATCAGACAGAGAGGAGAGCCTAAAGCTAAATATGTGGAAATTATTTTATAGGAAAAACAATAAACTCAGTCTCACCTATAAAACCCCTGTTTCTGTCCCTTGGCATATGAGGCTGAATTATGAAACAGAAAATAATAATAAATGGTTCCTCTATCATTCTTGTAAGCTCACACACGCCAAATGAGGAGAGGTATACAGAGCGAAGGTGCGATGGATGGGACCATTTCGTCTTTAATGGGCTCGCTGTCATTTTATTGTGCCTTTGCATTCTACTGAACAATAACCCAAAAAGCAGCTTAATCACACTACTGTCTCAACCAAACATAGCACCTTTCAGAAGGAAATGCATTTGTCAATCCCTCATGCTGAGGATATCTTTGCCTCAATCCTTATATTTGGAAAATCCCATTACCGAAGTTTCTAGTTATGTGTGGTGGAAAATATGCCCTGGCTTTGCCCTAAATTTTCTCACTGGTATGGGACGAGCACTTCCGGGAATCGTGGACAGATGTGTTAATCTGTCTCATCAGGCCAGAGGTCAGTGGGGTCGATGCTGACACAGGTGGATGTCACACTAGAGGAGCAGCGGGGCACAAGGCGTCCTCCCTTGAAAACAGGTCAAAAGCCTGGACTCACGAGCCCAGGACTGTGGGGACCAGAGGAATGCGGTGGTCCCCCAGGATCCAGCAATCAGCCTGTCTTACGTCACAGAAGGAAACACGGGTCTTCGTTCTGCTCCTGTGGGTCAGGGAACCTGGGCGCCCAGCATCCTCACGTGTGCTACAGGCACCTGTGGTTCCTAATGGGGGGCCCCCAGGGCAGCTGCTGATCCTGGAGAAGCAACATCGTCTGTAACAGGGAGGGTTGAACAGAAATCCCCTCTGATTTTTCAGAATAATGGCCCTTACCATAGACGTCACAGGAATTGAGTTAGGCAGATTCCGGCACATAATGGTTTATTCACCGTATTCATAACATTATCTAACATGGTCACACTGAACACACATGTTTAACCAGCTCCTTGTTGTAAAATAGCTCTGGGAAAAATCCCCTCTGTGACAACATGGGCTTGCTGAAATGTGACGCCTGCCAGGCTGCATGGCATCCGATCACGCCCCGTTGTCACACTGACACTTGGTTCAGTGCAGAATGCAGCACCAACAATCCTTTACGGAACGTGAAAAAGCAGGGAGCACCCTCTGCAACTCATCCAGGAACACAGATGCCTGCGAGAGGCAGGCTGGCTTCCCCTCCTGCTTCTGGGGCATCCACACAAGGCTCTGTGGCGACGTGGTTTTCCAGTGACTGGGTCTGTTTCCGTTCCTCCTATCGACATGTGCCCCTGTTGTTTTTTCTCTCTTTGAGTCACTCTCACCGCACCGTCCATAATTCGGTGTTTTGCTTTGTGCCTGAGCATGCCCAACATCCAGACCTAACTGATGGGAACATCCTTACTCGGCCCCTGGCCGGCAGCTCTGAAGCCCTGGCACCTTCAACCCTCACGCCACGCTGCCTGTTAAGTGACCGCCAGGTGACCCCAGGTCACCAGAGCTCAGCGGGACTGAGGACGGTCCTGGCAGGAACCACAGTGCCTGGAACTGTGGAGATGATCCCCCAGCATGGCTGGAAACGTTGGCACGAGAGGCACTCCTGTGACAGATGTTACAGATCCACCCCACGTCGTCGGGGACTACAGGTGACCCCCAAACACAGTGTCCATCTTATTAGGTCCTTCTTTAGGACCTAAAAAGTGTTCATCCCAAGCAAGAGTTCTGAACTGTAGCCCAGTTTTACCCATTGCATCTGACTTTTGTATATCAAAATCTGGTCATTTTGTTGTGTAATATTCTCTTTTTCTTGGGGGAGAGTTTTACTGGTTGAATTGTGCCCCCCTCATACCTGTGAAGGAGACAGACACACAGGAAGAGGCCATGTGAAGACAGAAGCAAGGATTGAAACGATGCATCTACCAGCCAAGGGATGTCAGGGATTGTCGGCCACCACGAGAAGCCAAAAGAGAGGCCTGGCCAGGTTCCCGAGACGCTTCAGAGAGCACGGCCCTGCTGATACCTTGACTTCAGACTTCTGCCTTCAGAACTGCGAGAGAACAAATTTCTATTGTTTTAAGCCACCAAGTGTGTGGATTTTGTTGTGGCAGCTACAGGAAACCGATACAGGGAGTGAGACGTAAATCTGATGCTGGTGAGAGACCCAATACTACCAGTGTGAAATGCTTGCACCCTCAGAAAGGAAGGCATTCCTCATTCCTACAAGGACCTCCACCCACTTGTGACAAGTCAGCTCCGCAGCAAAGGCTTTGAAAAGCTAGCCATCATCGTCGTCGTCAACAACAGCAAACAGAGAAGGTGAATGACTACGTGTGACCCTGGACATGTCATTAACCTCTCCAAAACGATCTCCTCATCTGTGAAGGAGGGAGGCCACATTATATGTTCTCTAGTATGTTCTCCCTTATCCTTAAAAGCTGCTAAATAAATGGTCAATTCTGAATTTGGTGTGAGAGTCCAAATTACCTCCTACCTGTCACTGAGTCACGACTCTACTGAAAATCACACAGCGGCGAGGCGAATCAAAGTTCAGAATGGACGAGGCAACCTGAATGGATGAGCCTTTAAGAAGAGAGAAGACTCAGGGTCTGCGATGCCCCAGGGTATTGGATCCATTGGACAGCATGACTCGGCTGTTCCATCTTCTATTGTGAGTCTCAGGCAGACACAAAATCTAGTTATGAGCTTTGTAAAGCAGATTAGAACTGCACTCTGAAAAGTTTCCCACGTTGGCTGAATTTAAAATATCAGCTGCAAAATAGAGACGAAACTGCATAACTGCTCTGACTTTCCAGAGAAACGTATGGGACAAGTTCCTGCTTCCGACCAAAGATCCTGGTGCGTGGAGCCCATCGCCTTTCCCGAATTTCCCTCCTGCCACTCTCGGAGTGATGCTGGTAACCCCAACTCTAAAGCACAGCCTGTCATAGCGGTCAAGGGTGCCCCAAGGTCAGCGAGGACGTGGAATTCTAATGGGAACAGGCTCACTGGCGTGGTCTTCGTCTTTCCCTTTGTTCCTCTGAGGTGGAGCAGTGGTGTAGTTTATCTGATGCTCCTCTCGACTTTTATCAATATCCACAGTCTACCAACCCACAGTCCACAGCCTGCCAACATGCTCCAGGCCCACACCCCCAAAGCCATCCTTCTGAGAAATCTCTCTAGCTTTCCTGGTAATTACCCTCAGCTAAATGCAGAATTCATATACTACTTGAAATAAAAATAAAGATCATAAATTCTTATAGGTGGTTTCAGTGTGCCCAAATTCCATTATGGATTTTCCATTATATCTGAGCAACGTGACAGGGCACATACTCCGTGGACGTGACAGCCAAGAGTAAACCACCGCGATGCAAAGCCATAAAACCACTGTGGACACACACCACAGCCCTACCGTTCTCCACACCAAGGCTCAGTGGTTTCAAACATTGCTGTCTCCCGCCACCGTCTCTGTAGGTTTTAGTTCATAGTCACTGAAGAACATCCACTCGGTGTTTGTATCACCTGCTCCTGTTCACACACACGAATAGTCCCCAACAGAAGTTCCTGCCACCACAGGCTTCTGTTCCCCAGGTCTACATCCCCCAGTGCAGAATTCTCTGGGTCATCTAACAATTGGAAGTCTCAGGAAGGCAGCCTTCACTTTCCATGGAAATGGTCTTCATTTTGAGAGCCCTTATGCTTGCATCAGCTCTCCTCCCAAACGCCGGTTCATTCTAAACCTAAAGGAAGAAAGCTCTGCTTTGGCAGATCTGTTGTGACACTGCCCAGACTGAGTGCCAACAGTGCTCGCATCCCTGCCTGGCATCACAGCCTAGTGCCCGGCGCTAACAGACAAGGGACAACAGCGCCAACAGGCCAGAGAACCAAAGAGGAACTGCCAGGACATTGTTCCAGCCCCAGGAAGCTCCATCCCGGCTCTGCTGGCCAGCTCAGGGCCTATCAGGGATTCACGATACAGAGACAGACCTGGGTCCCCAGGAAGGAAAATCAAGAGAGGAGAGCAAAGACTGTGAATCGTGCTATTAAACAAGGGTCCTCTAAAATCCATTTTCTTCTAGAAGAAGATGGGTTCATTGTAAATAATGAACAAAGTGACAAACAGGAAAATTTTTAAAACTGCTAACATGAGGAAAAGTTATGAGCTTAGTATTTTCGAATATCTCTACCCATAAATCCCAGACAGGCACCTGAGGGAACGACAGAGGAGGCTTGTGAAGTGTTCTTGCTGCGTAACCGTTCCTAATTGTGTCCACATCTGGAGGAACAGCCCGGCCTCCTCTTCATATCTTTCTGCCTCGCCTGTCAGAGTCCCACTAGATCGCTCTTTCTCACTGTACTAAACTGTGGTTTCCAAATAAATTATGACACAGCTCCTGGAGGCGACCGCGGAGTGGCAGGCTGGGTAAGCAGTGCACGTGGCTTCCCCATCACTATAAATCTCCATCAGAGGCTGCCCCAGCGGCTGCGCCCCTATCTGAAGCATGTCATTCCTAATTTCCCACCATGGAGCCCTCCACAGTATTTCATATTGTTCCAAACTGTAGGACACACGGCCACGAAATTCTGGCTGTTCAAAACACAGAGGAACTTGGATAATGAGAAAGGCACGTGAGAGTTCTTGTAACCAGGTAGTAATTACTAACCCATACATTGTGTTTTTCCTATTAAAAAAAAAAAAAAAAAACTCTTCACCATTCTAAAATAAAATATAACCAAAAATGTGATGCCCAAGTGGTAGTAGTAACTAACAATCACAGCCAGATATTCTCTCAATATCGCAGACTTTTTATCCAGGGAGATAAGAGAATGTATATATTCTTTTTAAGCTTATAGGGAAAAGACAAAGTTTGAAATGAAAACTTTTTTTCCTGAGGAAGATTCGCCCTGAGCTAACATCTGTTGCCAATCGTCCTCTTTTTTGCTTGAGGAAGATGGTCCCTGAGCTAACATCTGAGCCCATCTTCCTCTATTTTGTATGTAGGTTGCCACCACAGCACGGCTTGATGAGTGGTATGTAGGTCAGCACCCGGGATCCAAACCCGTGAACCCTGGGCACTGAAGCAGAGCGCTCGAACTTAACCACTACATCACCAGGCCGGCCCTGAAAATATATATATGTGTGTATATATATATATATATATATATATATAGTGTGTGTGTGTGAGGAGATCAGCCCTCAGATCTTAGCAGTGCTAACATCTGCCAATCCTCCTCTTTTTTTTTGCTGAGGAAGACTGGCCCTGGGCTAACATCCGTGCCCATCTTCCTCCTATATGGGAGGCCGCCACTGCATGGCTTGACACGCAGCGCATTGGTGCGCGCCCAGCATCCCAACCAGCGAACCCCCGGTTGCCGCAGCGAAGCGTGCCCACTTAACTGCTTGCGCCACCAGGCCAGCCCCTGAAAATATATTTTTTAACAAAACATAATTGTTTGCTGCTTTTGGGGATTTCCTCCTAAAATTGGTGATAACTGTGCCATGCATAGAGCATTAGCTTTTCCTGTCTCCCGGGATTCTCAATAGTCATACTGCACAAATGACGGAGATCTTTCTGGAAGCATAACAAAAACCTTTATTGTGGACTCCTAGAGAGAGACCCTCTGCTTGCAGGAGAGTTATGACATCATCCGTCACCGTAACTACAAGCCAAGTGGGACAAGACGTGTCTTTTCCCGTCAGTGACATCGCCCTAGACCTCCCTTTCCGCTGGGAGCAGGCACAGGTTTTCAACCCCCACGGGACCTGACCAGTCATGACACAGCCCACTTTCCAAACCAGTGACTACAAACCTCGGGGAGAAGCCGCTTAATTAAAAGTCAAGTAGACGTTTATGATGCATGCAGGGTGCCAATCTTCGATGACCCGGGAACCATGCTCCAACTGCATTCTGTAATCATTCCACACATTACAATCTGATAGTGCAGAAGGAACCTAAGGGCCCATGTGCTTTCTTGATCTTGAAGATATCCTGCTTACGAGGAACATATCTAAAACGTAAACATGCAGCCCGGATGTGCACTTTAGATTTTGGTGACTTTTTCAGTTGCCATTTAATGTGGTAAATTTGGAGCCCGCCCAGCCCCTGGCAATCCTCCGAGTCCTGGTGACACGTTGTAGGGTCAAGGTGTTGCCCAGATCTCCTCATAATAGCTTGGAGGGTCAGCCACTCGAATCATTACCGTAAAACACGCTGGGGCCGTCAGCCTTTATAAGGAGGGACACCTCTGCGGTCAGTTTTTATTGCTCTGCCCTCGACGGTCACACTTTGACACTTGACCCCTTCAGCTGCCTGTGTGTGTGAGGTGTTCCCCCATCACACCTGGTGTCTGTAATCAAGTGCGGCAGGAATAAATAACGCTGAGATGTGGTGATGTTGCGAGCCCTCGACAAGTGGGGACGCCCGTGACCAGGACTCCAGGCCTGCCCCACAGAGAATGGCAACGCAGCCCGGTCAGGCCGAGTGCGGGGTGACACCACAGCCCTCGAAAGAGAGAAATGGGGGAGTGGCTTTGGACGAAGTGGGAACGATGTCGTTTCTCTTCTCCTGCTCACCCGCTTCCTCGCTTCCTCGGGAGGGTCACATTTTTCGGGAAAATGCCCCTCCCCCAAATCCGGAGGCTCCCAGTGCGCCCAGAGAGTGCCAGTTGCAACACTAGTAACCAGCAGCCCAAAGTCCCCGTAAGAGCCCTCAGAGGAACAGATCCCTGCTCAGGGTGACGGCACCGAGCCGTGACAGTGGACGGGCACACAGAGAGAGGTCCTTTTGGTCAAAGACGAGATTAAGACATAAACACTGAGAAGCAGCGAGAGAAGCTCTGCAGCGAGTGTGCGGCCCACGTGGGTGCTGGGGGGGTGCGTGACAAAGAAGGAGGGCTGCGTCCAGAGCTTATTCCAAGTTACTGCGAGATTCCCACATCAAGACTGGAACCCCGTCCCCACCGAGCCGCACATTCAGTCCAATCTACAAACATGCTGCTTGCACATGGGCGCCATTGAAGGGGGTGAGGGAGGGACGTGTGTGCCAGTTAAGGGGGCTCCGCAGGCAATAATGAACTACCGCAGGGAATTCCCACGGGGACACCCAGGCCTGTGCACCCAGACCCAGACACCGTCCACCCTCTTGGACATGGTGGTCAGCTCCAAGATGATTCAAGATACAGGGTCATTGCTCCTTCAGAGAAGCAGGCACAGCCAGGAACATGTTCGCCCAGGCCATAGGCACCGCTGTGCTGACTGATTCCCCAAACTAAATCAGAGTAATTCCACTCATCTCGAACTGAAAACCCCAGCCCCAAATCTAGCCTGGGGCAGGCCATGGCTGTGTGTGGAGTCTGGCAGAGATTCAGCGCCAAGCGCACACTCAGGCTTGCTCAGCTCCTGGGAGCAAATTGCAGTGACCCTCGAAGGAGGTTTAAACGAATACTCCCACTGGTGGAGAGTTAAAGTAACCCTGCGAGGGGGAGTGAAGCACAAGGGGACCACGCAGCTCCAGTGTCACCCCAACACTGCTCATCTGCCCTGGAAGGTTGGACTGGCCCCAGATCAGGGACTAAAGGGAAACAGATGGACAGCACCTGAACACATCCCCGGCACGTGAGAGCCTGGCGAGCCCTGGAAAGTGGAGGCCTGTCATCCGATGTATTTCCATTTCTAATTGTTGCAGTGTCCACTCGGCAACACCAATTGCAGGAAACTAGTTTAAAAGTTGACCAGTTTTTTCTCATTAAGTAACATCTTGTGTCAAATGCAGCAATGTGTGTGTTAATCTTTCCTGATAAAACCAAAGGTAATACACTCATTCTTTCAATCACCTCATAACAACCAAGAATACACATGCTTTTGATCGCTGAAGTCATAGAATTGTCCAATTAGCCACATATAAATCAATAATTTGTGTTCAAAACAAGGAAGCTGCTGTTTACTTTTTTCACATAATAGAGGAAATTATGTTCCTGAATCTTGGGCTCCGCAGAGGGTGGTCTCACCCTCCCATGGGGAATGGGGACCTGAGCGACTTCTAAGGTGGAGGGAGCGTGCCCTGCAGCAAACACTCAGAAACCTGATTATGTTTAAATATTACTCAGGGCTACCAAATTTTTCCAGTTGTGCTTAAAGCAAAGTCCTCCCATGCATGAACGGTACCTTTCTTTGGGGATTTTAATAAGGTTTCTGCCCCCAAAGAAAGTACACTGTGAGGTATGTACAAAAGAAATCTAGCCCGCGACCCTTCAGCTACAGGCTGGGGTTTATGATATGACATGCACACACCTCCCCACCCAGCCCCTCGGGATTACTGTCCCGGTGCTGAGGAGACACAGACCCCGAGGCCTGCGGCTGCACCTCCTGGAGTTCCTTCTCCGAGAACATCATTCAGCAAGAAGAAGCCTCCAGAGACGGTTACACCTTCTGTCCGCTTCACCGAAGACGCACGCTGATCGCAAACTCCCTGAGGCCTCCCCGGGAGGCAGGAGTGTTGACTGCTCCACCCTGGGGCCTGAGCGAGCCTCTGTGTGGACCTGGAGGAGGGACAAGCCCAGCAACCGCAGCAGTTCTTGTTCTTGTAAGTCATTCACGGCTCTTTTTTTTTTTTTTTGGTGAGGAAGATCAGCCCTGAGCTAACATCCATGCCAATCCTCCTCTTTTTGCTGAGGAAGACTGGCTCTGAGCTAACATCTATTGCCAATCCTCCTCCTTTTTTCCCCCAAAGCCCCAGCAGATAGTTGTATGTCATAGCTGCCCATCCTTCTAGTTGCTGTACGTGGGACGTGGCCTCAGCATGGCCGGAGAAGCGGTGTGTCGGTGCACGCCTGGGATCCAAACCCGGGCCGCCAGTAGCGGATTGCGCGCACTTAACCGCTAAGCCACGGGGCCGGCCCTCACGGCTCATGTTGAAATGATATGCAAAGACAGCTGATTAACATGGACTTCCTAATATGTAGAGACTGAGACGAGAGGAGAGAATGGGAGGAAAAGTCAGAGAAAAGCTCAAGTCACACAAGTACAGGAGCAGCAACGGAGGTTTAAAAAGGGCACGGGCTGCCTCTCTGCGCAAACACATTGAAGGTTTGCGGGAGGTTTTTAAAAATCACCATGTGATATTATTTTAATTCTCTTTAATTGGTGCATTGTGACAAAATAGTAGCAACTAAATTATCTCTCTGCATTGATACAACTACAATGTGTGTTTAGCGTGGAACTCGAGTGGTTAATATGTTTGTGTTTATCGAGTCTCCATAAAATTTAAGCACTACGTGAGGAGGAGGAAAACAATTCCAACAATTCCAACGTGAGTTCTAAGGACAGTTCTCAGCCAGACGCTGGAACGTGGAGACATGCGTTGGGGCCCCGCACACACGTCTGGTTAGCGCAGTTGACAGGTGACAAGGTGGAGGAGACCTGCAGACAGCCCAGCGAGAAGCAGGCGCTCCGACTATTTGCAGAGCAAAGACCCAAATGCGCCACATTGTTTTTGATGGCTCGGTTCTTAATTAACACAAAAATGCAAAGAACATCCAAAAAACACATTTGTATATTATGTAACTTACATTATATATATTTCATATTACACATTCTATATTGAAGTTTTCAGCAAAAATCTGAAAGTCAATATAAGCAAAATGAAAGAATGAATGAAGTCAATAAAGTGGAAAATTCAAGCAACGTAAATTTCACTTTCTTACTTTTCAAGTAAATATGGGTTATGTGCCTCAGTCATAAAAATAGTTGTCTCATATTTCAACTTAACTTTACACACGTAGGCATGGTCTAATTTTTTGAAAATACATTATATAGTGTTACTTTTGGAAGCAAGGGTTGGAATCAAGGCATACTGGGGTATAGATCAATTAACAATTCTTCATTTATCTGCCTCGTCTAGCATCTTCCCTTGTGTAAAAGACTAATTCCTTGCCTTTCAAAAGTTCAAAGACTAAAGAAATTGACCAAAAAGTGAATTAGAAGGGTCTATACTCTGCAGAAAATATTAGTGTATGAAACTGGCTTTTCATAAGAACATGCCAAATTGGCTTCATTTTTTTTAAAATATCAGCACAATTGAAAAAGTGATTAGACCAACTTTAAAAATATTTGGCAAGTTAGATGCCACAGAAAAGACCCATGAAGCCATTTTATTCCGCCATCATTTCATCTTCCCTCTATCTTAGTCTTCTGTTTCCAGTGTTTCTCACACCTTCCCTGGTCTTCCCCTGACCCACCTACACCCGAACGAGGATCTACCTTTGCTGTTTGATGCTCCTCCACTGTGACTGACGCCTGCTCTATACTGTAATTCTAGATTCACCTGGCCCCTCGCCTTAGTTCTGCGTGGGGGCCTTTATTCACTGTTTACTGTTTCCTATACGTTGTTCAGTAACTAACGACATTGGGAACTTACTTCAAATGCTATGGGAGTTAGCTCCTAAAATTTTAAACGCTTTTGTTCCTAACGTTAAATGAAAATGTTTCATGTCTAACTAAGCTCAGAAAAAGTTTAAACAACATGAACCATATTTTTCAATTAGTAAAACTAATTTTGGGTTTAAACATAGATGAGAAAACACATAGCTTAGTCTGAAAATAAAATACGACGTGAGTTCAAACTATAGAGTCTTAATTTTAAAAAATCATATTATTCGGTACAACTATTATGGAAAACAGTATAGAACTTCCTCAAAAAATTAAAAATAGAACTACTGTATGATCCAGCAATCCCACTTCTGGGTGTATATCTGATGGAAACAAAATCAGTATCTTGAAGACATATCTGCACTCCATGTTCATCGAAGCATTATTCACGAAAGCCAAGACATAGAAACAACCTAAGCGTCCATCAACGGATGAATGGATAAAGAAAATGTGGTATGTATATACAGTGAAATATTATTTAGCCATAAAAAAGAAGGAAATCCTGCCATTTGCAACAACGTGGATGAACCTAGAGGGCATTATGCTAAGTGAAATAAGCCAGGCAGAGAAAGACAAATACTGCATGGAATCACTTAAACGCGGAATCTAAAAATAAAAAGTCGAACTCAATATATACAGAGAATAGAATGGTGGTTGCCAGGGGCTGGGAGGGTGGGGGAAATGGGGAGATGTTGGTCAATGGGTACAAACTTCCAATCACAAGATGAATAAGTTCTGGGGATCTAATGTACAGCATGGTGACTATAGTTAACAATATTGTGTTGTATATTTGAAATTTGCTAAAAGAGTAGATCTTAAGCATCTCACCACAAAAAAAAAAAAAAGTAACTATGTGAGGTAACAGATGTGCTTATTAACTCGATTTCGGGAATCATTTCACACGTATACATAGATCAAATCCTCACTGTGTACGCTTTACATATATACAATTTTGTCAACTATACCGAAGTAAAGCTGAGCGGGGGGGAAGGCCTCTTATAAACCAGCAAATAAATTTTATGTATAAGACTGAGACATAAATAAATGTCTATAAAATGTCCAGAATTAAATAGGCAACTTTCACTGGCAAAAAAAAAAAAAATCGTATGATAACTCCATCTACCGTGGAACTGAAAACAAACCACTACAGGAAAACAACATTTCTAAATCCCACGATACGGAGAGGAAATGTTAATTTAAAAGTCTATCCATGTGTGTACACCACTTGTTAACCAGTCACAAGTTCTTCCCCATATCAGCCACATGGCTGCATGGTGTACTCCTTTCAAGCATATGGAAAGTGCATCCTCCCTTAGGCATCAAATGACACGTTAGTGAGTGTTTTACTGAAATGGCAAAAACAATCACAAAGTGTTAACAGCCTCACATATGACAGAAGTCATCAAATTGATAATATCTCATTTTCCATAACGTCTTCCATTTTCTCTCCAGGCCAACACCCTGCAGAAACAATGCTCAATGGAAGGTAAGTAAGAGAGATTCTGGTCTTAGTTCACAAGCAGTGACAGAAGACTCGTCCTAAGAAAATCCTATTTCACCTATCGAGCCTGTCTTCCCTTGCTTTTCCCTCTGTAGGAAAAAGATTAAATAAAGAACTGAGAATATAAGAACTTACTCTTCTGACTCAGTATATTTCTATTTCATTGTCATAAACGGGAGTTCCACATGCAAAAACAAAAACTAAAACCCTCAGTTTTCTTTTATATAACTCAACAAAAATGAAATTTTAAAAATCCATAAGAACAACGAGTAACCTAATTATAGTGTTCAGAGGGGAGTTACCTCTCCATCAAATGCTGTTAGGAATGTGCTGTCTCTTTCTCCCCCGAACGTCTGATTATTTGGGAGTAAACGGCAATCTGGAGACCCTTCAGTCCACGTTAACAGGTATGTTTCTGAAACGTGTAGAATAAGTCTTTGTGAACTAAGTCAAGTTTTCCCATTGAGCTGCTTTATAACTTTGAAGGTATTTATCTTATTTGATTCTTGATCTTTAATTTCAAAAATTTTATCTGCCCCACCCATCCCCCTATTGCCCGACACACACACACACACACACACACACACACCCTTTTGTGTTAACTGGACAATGACACCGTTATTGTAGCTCAACCATTCTACCAAGCAGTTTCCTTTCGAAATATAATTACTTCCTTAATCTCCTCTGTGAGCTGTACTTCGTGATCTTAGAACAAGGGAATGCTGAGCTGAGCCTCATCACCACAACATTGCGGTGAGTTTCTGAGAACACGAGAAGGAAGACCTAGACTTGGTGGCAGAACCTCCTTTCACAAGAGTTTTGTTCTTCGTAGTCTTCCATGATCATTTTAAGTCAGTTCCTTGAAACTAATTTTTTAAATGGTGCACATTTTCTAAAAGCATTATAATTTTTAATAACTTCAAAATTCTGTGACACATCATAACAAAAATAATTCTTAATGATTCACGGCTTGGGCTTAGTTGTACGTAAGTCCATCTCCAAACATTTCTACCAGACTGACAGTTTCTACCTTCCCTGTCACTGCTGTTTTTCATTTATAAAAGTTTCTGAGTCATCTATAAAAACATTAGGTATTGGTTATTTTTATCCTCAAAAGCACACAGATATTGTGAACCTGGTGAAAAAATTAACATTTGGTCAAATTTCTTAAGTGATACATAATTGAAGCGATAAAATGTAAGTGCTGTTATATAATTCTGGAACTGAAAACCACACTCTTATAAGGAGCTTGATCAAAGAGAAAGCTTGGTTTAAATGGAGGATTTAGCTGCGCCTGGACTGGAGAATGTGGTCCCTGCAGGCGCAGAAGGGCCCCCCCACTCACTGAGCCAGCAGATCATGGCCAGACCCCCGGCAGAGGCCACGCTCCAGGCTGGCCTGGACCCACTCATCCTCTCCCTCTGCTCTGCCATGCTGGTGGGCTCACCTCCCTTCTCCAGATGCACCCCTGGGCTACTCACGGCTCACAGACCTCAGCAGTCACTCCTGTAACCTGGTGCATCCTGTTTCTCTGCCTCTAGCCCACCCTCCCAGGCCCAGGTCCAGCTAGGAAACTCTCCATTTACCGTTTGCAGACACCTCAAACCCAGGGTGTCCCACATCACACCCCTTGTTCACTCCTTGGACCAACATTGATGTTTTCCTGCGTTCCTCTCCTAAGTGACCCAAATCAGAAACTCGAGGGACAGCCCTCGCCCCTCTAGTGAAACTCTCAGAAATACGGAAACAACATGTATATGTAAGCATATGGATATATTTGGGGGTTACATAACTTCAGGTCACAAACCCTTTCCTGCATGAACAGGAAGCCTGAGGCAGTAGATGGGCCTTGGGACATCAGACAGTGACCACAAGATATAAACAGAGCTGGGATGTGCTCTGTGTCTCTTCTCCATAACCTGTTTGATTGGTTTTCATAGAATTCCGTCATCTGGGGACAACACCCAGGGTGTGTCTACACAAGTCACATGAACCAGCTGGTTCAACTAGAAATCCATCCAAACTAGTTACTCAAAACCTCTGGTTAAAAACCATAGGCCGGAGGCCAGCCTGGTGGTGTAGTGGTTAAGTGGTACTCGGATTTGGCAGCCCAGGGTTTGCGGGTTTGGATCCCGGGCACTGACATATGTCCTGCTCCTCAAGCCATGCTGTGGCAGCATCCCATATAAAAAATGGAAGAAGATGGGCACAGATGTTAGCTCAGAGCTAATCTTCCTCAGCAAAAAGAGGAGGATTGGCAATGGATGTTAGCTCAGAGCCAGTCTTCCTCACAAAAAAAAAAAAAAAAAAAAAAACCGTTGGCCGAGTCCACTTCACCTGGCGGTTCATCTCCACAGCTGACGTTGAGGTGGAGCAGAGTTCCTCCACCTCCTCTGCTGGAGGACAGTAGGTTAGAATTGCAAAAGAGGGACCTTTAATCAAGTCTCCCGGGAATGTTTTCAGAGTATTCTGGTCCCAACATAATATGACTGTTTGTCTAATACATATTATCCTCTTTCCACTATTTTTAATGGTGCTTTAAAAAACGTATTTATGTCATAAAATTTTTCTTCTTAGATCAAGTAATTCCTATTTTTAGAAAACACAGTCATGATGTATTAGCCCACCTTACTTCTCGTAACCTGCAAGTGTATCTAATAAAAGTACAAACTGAAATTACAGCAAACACCCATGTGACCATATAGGGATATTTACAACTATCAGTATATGTTCATCATGATGTTTTAAATATACATACACATATTATGCTCATAAAAGTAGAAGACAGCACTTCCCAAAAATACATAAGCAGAGCGCATTACATAACATCGCACTAGTTTCGTACAAAGAGAATGTGAACGATGTGCAAAGGAAACATTATGGAGCAGATCTGTGTCTTGTGTCTGCAAAGCAGCTGATCATCTTTCTCCTAAATTTTATCCTCTCTCTATAAACAGACTCAAAATGGTTGACTAATTCACTGATTGTGATCATCATGTGGCACAGACACCGTGATAACAGCAAATACCACAACCTTGTGCTATTGGAGTCCACGTTGACAATCACAAGGCTGGTATTTATCCACGTTGTCCACGAAAACCACTCCACATTCATTTCTCTGACAGAAAAACAAAGGTTACCATGAGTGCTGCCATTTTGTTTCACTCTGAATGAGAGGGCTGTCGGCAGCCGTTAGAGGAAAAGAACGAGCTCGGGTTCCCTCACGTCGGCACCGTGAAAGCTGGTGACTTTCTAAAGAGCACAATGCCATTTTTTGCGACTGCCCACTTGAAGGTTTTAAAACAAAAACATACGTGACAGCACTGGACGTCCATTTCCATGTCTACACAAACTCCCTGCATCATATTAAGATCTTCACAAACGGATGGGGAGAAAGACTTCAGAGTGAGGTGTGGATTATTTCTGGAGAGTTTATCAGCCTCAAGGTGTGTCCATAGGCGGTCCCAACACCCACTCCCCAATGAAGTCGGGGCTCCTGTGACAGACCTGCGTCAGCATGTGGCCTGGGAGCTGAATCGCTCCACTGGGTATGCAGCCATTGGTTCAAACGTTCCCTGAGACCCTCTCCCACCCACCCTTCACCCTTCCCGCAGTTGTGATGTAACTGATCACCGGGGCCAGAGCTGTGAACCCACTTGCCTGTGTCCCTGACACATTCCAAACCTCCACATACATTACTTCCGCACTATCCCTTACTTTGAAATTTTTATCTCCTCTACTTTAGCACAAAGAAATAGAAGGTTCTAATGACCAGACAAGAGTTCTTATTTATTTAAGCGGAGGCATTTTTCTCAAAACAAAATCCCAAAAAGGCTCAGAGACAACGGAAGGAGTTCAGTCTTGGGAGAGGCCTGAGTGCGGCCTGTATGAACCCAGGCAAGGGGCGGAGCCTCAGCCCCCAGCACAGGTGCATCTTTGCCCATGGCCAGTCTCTCCACCCATGGGGCTCAGCTGTGTGGCCTTGGACAAGTTATGCAAACTCCTGTGGCTTCAGGTCCATATCTTGGGGATAAGAAGAAGCACCTTGTAGGATGCTGTGAGGATTCAAGGAGGTGATATAGAGCCCTTAGCGCAGAACCTAGCGGATGAACAGTAAATGATCTTGTTTAAGGAGACAGTGCACAAATCATAATGCATGTGCCCTTGGTGTCTGACACGGAGAGGGAAGAGAGCTGGTAGAATTGCGTGAGGTTAGACCACGGTGGTGCTTGCCCACCCTGGGGTGAGCGAGGGCATTCTGAAGGTCTTACTTAACAACTGTTTCGTGACAACTCATGAAAAATGCAAGATTTATTATTATTATTATTAACTGCATCCATGATTGCTAAAAAATAAGTAAAGAAAAGAGGAATCCTAGAGTGAAGTAGATACAATCTTGGAAGGCTTCCTCAAAGAAAAATGTCAAATCGGATCAGAAAATCAGTCAAGAAAATGAAAGCAGAGATTATTTCAGGTGAGTTCAACATTCAAAGAGGGGAAGGCGAATGGGAGCCCACAGGGAAGTTGGCGAAAGTGGTACAGAGGGGAAGGCGGGAGGGTGAGAACTGAAGTCATGGGAATGAATCCTCTGCAGATGACAGGAAGGATGAGGCGATGCACTCTGGCCCAGGGCTCCTGACCAGGGCAGTGTCGCACTCACAGAGGCTGACGTCATCACAAGGGAGGCAAAGGAAAATTATCGTGCGGTGCAGAAAGTTCTAATGTCAGCCTGTCAGAGTAGGTAGCAGCAGTACTAGGCCCTCTGCACCACAATAAAGATGGGCAATGCTCACTAATGACAGTCTCCAATTAAAGGCAAAAATGAGTGCAGGCTTCTTTACTAATTAACAAGCGACCTTGGGCATGTCGTTAATACCACTGAATCTATATCAGTGCGTCTGTAAAATGGGTTAATAAGCAGAGCAGTTGGAGAAATCGAAGAAGTTAAAGAATAGAGGTGAGAGCTCCTGGTAGGGTGTCTGGCTGTACCGGTACTCAGTGAACGTGCCTGGAGCAGAGAGGTTTGGAGGAAGCAGAGTACAGACGACTACCCTTGAATTAGCCGGGGAAACCCCATAGGAGACAGAGAGAAATTGAACCAAAGGGCGTACAGATGTGTCTATTCATCTTCAATCACTCCCACCCCACTCCAGAACCCATGGAGCTGCACACACCGTGGGTCTCAAAGACTCACTACAGCACTTCTGCTGTGGTCCTGGGGGCTCCTAGGGAAGACGAGAGCATGAGCCTTCTGATCTGGGCACAGGAAAGCTGGTTGTGAGGTGAATTTGAGAACGATATGAAATGAAATCTAACCAGACCTAAATTGTATGAGAAGGACCATAATCTTTAGGATTCACAGAAGAGATCCAGAGAAATGAGAAGAAATGAAATGAGAAGAAGGAGAAAATGAGATGACAGCTGTGCTCTGAATATGTGAGCAAGTATGATTTCTTTTTCTCAAATCCACCACAACCAATAAACTCCGTAGTCATTCTGTTTAGCAAACACGCTCAGAGCCTTACTTTCACAAACACTGTGGAACGCCTTCACGACAGAGGAGGAGGACGACGACTCGGCTGAAGACGGTGTGCAGAGCGAAGGGGCCAACCTCGAAGAAAGCAGAGATCTGTTACCTGAGAATCTGTGGTGTAGACACTCTGTTAACAGAGAAAAGGGAGATCCGCCACGTTATAAGCGACGTCTAGCGTCCATGGGCTGCTTTCTAATCTAGCTCTCCCTTCAGGTTCTGAGCAATCCCCCTGCCCTCAGACCCAAGTGTTGACGCCTCCATCACTTTCTCTCCTTTCACCTCCACGCTGACCTCTCGGCCTCCACCCTGCCACCACCGTCTCTGCTTTCAAGACCCCATCCCCTCTCTTCTTGCTTTCCAGGGCCTCAGCTTTCTCTTCCATTCTGCTTTCTGCAGCATCCGCTCCGACATGTAAAGAAACATTCCCTCTTTGGCCACAGCAGTCATTAATACCTTTATTATTCTTTGCATTTCTCACATGCCTAGACCCCCCTTCCAGCCAATCATTTCATCTCTCAGCCTCGGAGGATGCTTTTCCTTCACTACGCTATGATGAGGCCCACTGCCACCGCTGTCCAAGACAGACCTGCTGCCTACCGAGGGGCTGAGCTGGCTTGGGGGCAGAGCTGCCCCTTCCTGTGAGGTGACTGTGATGAAACACGACAGTGCTGCAGGGCCTCCCTGAAGGACACCATTCCAAACTTCTGTACACCTGAAGAGCCGCTCACACATTCCTTCAGTGAGGTAGGCAAGCCTGGCTTTATGAAATTGGTGTGTCACTGTGAATGCTGGCTAATTTACAATGTACTGTAGCACCGGCTACTTGAGAGAAATCTGCAATTAATACTCCAGAAAAGTGAAGAATCCTTTGTAAAGCAAACAATGGCCCCTTCAACTTTCTATTTTATGAATTCTAATTCTATAGGTTTTCTTGAAGCAGAATACACATGCATAGCACGCAAACATTTCCAGACTTTAGGCAAATCCACTTTCCACTTGGTGATCAAAATTTGTATAAAGGATTCCATTTTTTTTTTACTTTCTGATTCCAAGAAAATCAGTGTCTTTGGGGGACAGTGTATCCCTGTATCCCTTCCACTGAAGGGCAGGGAGCACGTCCTTCCATGGAGGAGCTCTGGCTCACCTCTCCCATGTCTGATTTCAAACAGAAAAGTCTGGACGAGTCAGACATATACCGTTTAAGGCACAGAATACATTATTAAGCAAAACTTCTCAGCAGGGGCCAGCAATGCAGAAGGGAGCAGCAGAAATGTTGTGCTTATGTAGATTTGACGACTTTAGGGGCCTGTATAAGCTCTTTAGTCCTGAATGTGGGTCCTTCTTTGGAAACACGGTTTCCCTAAGGTGTAGAGAAACCCCTGCCTCCCCACAGCCCCCTCCACCTGGGCCAAGCATAATCATTAGCAAGTAGGAGGCCCACGTGTCTGGACACACCTGCTGATTTATTTAGCTCATCAAATCATACTGCATGGCCAGAGTATGAGACTGCGCCTTCTGCTATCAGATGTTTTTCTTTTTCGTTTTCGTTTTTTTCTGGAGAACGTGAACTGACTAATTTGTATTTTTGTTCCTCCCCTCCTATGCCTGACCTGGCAGGACAGCCTGAATGTGTCTGCTCGGTTAACAGCCTAGTGCATTAGGTCATAGTGAAGATATTCATCCTTGAAGGAGAGCAAGACCCCACACTTGATGGCCTTGTCCCCATCACAGTGGTTCAAGGTCCTTGGGTGAGCGCCTCGCCCACAAACCAGGCCTTCTGCAGAATTTCAGCTCTGCACTTTTGCAGAGCTTGGAGCCAAAGCAAATGACATTTGTGATATGAGAAAGCCAAGACCGATGGGGGCAGTCACATCAAAGTTGTGCCCCCTTTTCTAAAACTTCTTTGAACATATCATGAAGAGGGTGTGCTCTCCAGCTGGGGAAACGCGAAGCGGGACGCATCACGTGAGTCAGTGCGTGGGACACAGGGGCGGGAGGAGGGGGTGGACCCCCAGTTCTCACGCCTAGTGGCTTCCCGCCGGCTCCCCCTCCCCTACCGAGGAGAAAACCCTTTGGGGGCCACACGGGATGGAGTCATCCCTGGCCTCCCGGAGCGCCCGGACGACGATGGGGTGGCTCGAGGTTATGAAATTGCCTGTGGGGTTTCACCCCAGGCCGTCCTCGGGCTGCCATCAGCGAAGCGGTCCCGCGTGGAGAGGTCGGGCCGGACCCGATGACCCTGAATGGGTTTGGGCCCTGGGGCGGGGATGGGAGGCACTGCTGAGCCTGGGACGCCGGCGGGATCGGCCAGAGGCTGGCAGTGGGCGCAGCGGGGAGCCAGCCAGACCGGCCTCGGGCCTGACGCCCAAGGCGACTCCTCCACCTCGCGAGCCCCGGACCCCGCCGGCGCCGACAACCCGGGGTGCCTGGGCGGCCGCCGGGACCCCGAGCCCCGCAGGGACCGCCGCTGAGGCCCCGACCTCCTCGGAGGCGGTCCCACCCGGAGGGGGAACTGTGTGGCTTCGTCCTCCAAACAGAGTGGAGGGCAGGCGACAGAGGATCCTCTGTGTCCCCCAGCCCCCAAGCCACTCTCTTTTTCCACCACCACCCCCAATTTGGTCCGCGATGTCTGGGGGCTGCAGAAAAGCGGGTGGGAATGGATTGGGGCGGGGCGGTGTCAAATGAAGGGGTCCCTGAAGACAGTCGCCCGTTGAGACCAGATTCCAAGCCTGTAGGCGCAGTGTCCGGGGCCGAAAAGGTTCGAGGAGGCAAAAGTTGGGGTCCTCCCTGCTCCCCCATCGCACCCCTCAGCCCCTCTCCCAAAACGCGCCAGAAACTCGGCCTGGACGGGGCCTAGGTGTCCAGAGGCGGCTGCGGGTCCGGGCCCGTGCCCTGGGACCCCCGCAGGCGCCCACGCGCGGACACAAGCGCCCACACACCCCTGGCGCGCCCGCGGGGTGACGCTCGTCCCTGCGCCCGGGCAACCGGCGGCGCGGGGGCGGGGCGGGAGGGGGAGGGGGCAGGAAATGCGGTTAATTGGGGAAATGCACACGAACTGCGCCGGAGGCCTTTGATGTGCGCCTCGGGGCGGGCGCGGCCCCTCCACGCCCTGAGCCCACCCGGCGTGCGCCCCTTTCTGCCCGCGCTCCCCGGTGCCCAGCCGGCCGAGTGCCAAGGACGCGCGACCCTGATTTCGAACGAGCGAGAGGCCAAGGGTCTCGATCCGTCTCACGTCAGACAGCTCGCGTGGAACCCTTGCCGCCTCTCCCCGACTCCCCCGGGCCGTGGGAGGCCGAGCCCCGCGCAGGATGGCTACGCCGACCGCGTGTTCCTACGAGGAGCCGCCGCCTGGCCTCGGCCTGGTGTATGCTCACGTATAATATAGGGTTCGTCCGAATGACATTCCGCTCACTCTCCCGCCAGCCCCCCTCCTTTTTTTCATCATCAGCAAATAAAGATTAGCCGGGAAGATTATAGAAAGCGTTTTCAGGCTGGTGCTGATCTTTATTCCAGAGGCTTTGTGATGATATTGATGATGATGATGGTCAAGTGGACAGTTTGATTTTTGTGTTTGGAGCTAGTTATAAAGAATCAATATTATATCAAGGGGTAACTTGCGTGATAAAGGACTTGAACCACTCCGGCTATTCATCATAAGTCTGTAGCAAGCAGATAGGTCAAAAGAAATTATATTGCACTAAAGAGTGAGTCTTCTTATCTCTCCCATACCAGGGGAATAGGGACAAGCCGATCGATACAGTAGCTGCTGTATACTTCTTGCAATTATCAATAGCTGATTTCGCCTTTTGAGGCCTGCATCTAATAATGCAAGCTAATAATAATCGTTTGAGCCTCCCTACAGGCAGGGAGTCCAAGTTTTAGCTGGCCAGCATTATTTATGTAATCATACATGCAGGAGTGTCCCTCCAGGCAGCCCAGACTCAAGGTTCAGTGGTCACAGAGAAGCACTTTGACATCGTTTGCACCCCTAAGTGTGAAGACGGATGGCTATGTGCTGATGTTTCTCTGCGTGTGACATAAAGAGCCGTGAAATGTTTGCCTGTGATGCCTACATGTGAAGTTCAGGCCGCCATGTAATGAACATGCAAGGAGGCTTTGGAGCACACAGACCTAAGAGGATTTATATACTACGCTCTTGGCTCCTATCTATTACAAATATTTCCACATATTTATCTCAATAGCTTTGAAAGTGAAGGGGGTGGCAGCAGGAGTTGTGTGGAATGTGGGCAGGGCAGTTAGCTATGTACTGGTTTATTTAAATAGAGCATTTTATTTTTATGGGGAAAGTTACCTTCAAGTGGGTGAACAAGAAGCCTGGAAAAAGTATTTGCAAAAAACCATAAATAAAACTTTTGGCTACATGTTTTCTAGCACCCCCCCAAATGTAACAGAAACGCAACATCTTTATAATTGTCACTTGACATGCTGTTTGCATTGGGCTGTGGTACACCAAGCACAGATTTCCTGTTGATGGAAACATTTATCATCGTGATTGCCCCAGAGTGGCAGGTGGTGTTATCAATTACCTCTTCTTACCAATAATAATATTAGTATGGTAATATCTTTACTCAAGTGAGAACCAATTAGCGGTCACTTGTCACGGCATTAAAGACACAAAATCATGCTGGATTTAACCGTAAGGACCAAAAACAAAAGTTGGGGGTGGGGGAGGAACCCAAGAAAGGGAAGAGAAGGCCAGTGAGAAGAAAGGAACTTTGACTTGGGGGAAAAGAAATGAAAGGAGACGAAAAATAAACCTCTAAATTTGAATACTCTTTTTGTATTAAGTGGCTGGGGAAGTAAGTGCCTTGTAAATAAAGTAAGAATGCACCTTATGAGAAACTGTCTTTTGGGAACAGAGAGCCAGGTAGCTGCAGTAACCTGGGATGTTAAAACGGAACCAACTCTTCAACTTCCCCTTGTCAAATCAGTCCTGCGGACAAGCTTTCTGTTTTATCTGAATAAATGATACAAATTAAATCAAACGCTTAATTATATGTTCCACTAATGTAAAATATACAGTATTAATTTGTAAATAATATTATTAAGCAGACAAAATAATAACGTGTCACCTCTTAAGATGAAAACAACATTGCAGGAGGAAAGGCAATTAACAAATTAGATTTAATTATAGGGAAGAAAAGCAACTTTTGTTTTTGTAATAGTATGTAGGTATTACAATATTTTAATAGACAGTGGTCACGTGATGGTAAGTGTGTGTGTGTGTGCTGAGTGCATGAGTCGGTGTCCGCACCTCTGATGCATATTTCCGTGCGTGCCTTTAATCTGGGCGAGACTGGAGGATACATCCTGTCCCTCATTTGTGAAAATACTCCGTTGACACTTAGTTACCTCGAAATGAATCCATTGTTGGGACTCAAGCTTAAGATGCATATGCTTTCATTAAAACTTGCTGCATTGAATAAAAACAAAGAAAAGTTTCAGATCTCAGTGGAGGGAGGCGAGGAAGGGAGAACAGGTAAGTCAGAAGGTAACTCGTCTATTGTTTTCGACCTTTACATTTTGTTTTTATTGATCTTGTTTACCCAAGTCAATTAAAAAAACGGTGCGCCACGAGATTTACTGAACGACACCATTTAGCAGTGGCGAGGAATTTGTGCAGGTTCTCGTTTCACAGCCTCCCTGACCCTTTCGTCCAAGTCTTCGCTCGACCTTCTCAACGAAATCCTAGCGCGGCGTGCACGCAGGACGACGTGGAGCCTGCACCTTCTCTCGGCCCCGCTGCACCCTGCGCGCCCTGGGCGGGGACGTCACCTCACGCCGGGTAGGTCGGCCCCGGCGAGCTCCGAGTCCTGTATCCGTGCCCGTTCACTTTGTGAGAGCCACTGTGTCCACCACAGCGCAGCACAGCCTGCTGCATCTTCCCACTTACGAAGCGCATCACGACTTACGAGACACCTCTGCAATCTGAAGACTTCCTTCTTACAGATACAGGGCCGGGGGCTCAGATTCGCCTTCATTGGAGGGACTTAAAAGATCCTCCCCACGACCACACCTCGTAGAAAATGCAAAGCAAGTCGACGAAATTAAACAGTTGGCGTTTGGAAGTCCCAGAAAGACCTAGGGAAATCGTGCCAGTGTGTTGCAGAGAGGGTGGGTGGGGAGCAGGGGGAGGCGGACAAATGGCCTTAGGAACAAAAAAGGTGGAGGTCAGCGAGCGCAAAGTGGCCCAAAGAGGAGGCGTCGGTGGCACGGGGGCCAAGGGGCTGCGGGGGAGCCGCGCTCGGGCTTCTCTGAAAGGCTTCGGACGCCGCAGGAACCTCCATTTGCTTTTTCTCCCCAAAATGTCGATTAAAAAAAGAGAGAGAAGGAAAAAAGAGAATTAACTAGGTCACAAAAAGCACTGCACCTTTAGCCAGGGGTCCGACCCACCGATGATCGTTCTGCTTCTTTCTCTTCTAGAAAGAGTCACCGACAACTACCTTTCCGCTCGGCTCTGCAACTTCCACAAACTCGTCTTGTTGGTCCTGTAAATTCCGCAACTTCCACTCTCTTCAGCCGCCCTCCCCCACTAACACTCTCCCCACCAACACCCTTCCTTTCCTCCCCTGCCCGCTTCTCGTCGCCCCTCTTTTCCCAGGAAAGTTCCTGGTCCCGCTCTACCCAAAGCCCCGGCCACAGACTTGTCCCCGCCGGAGCCTGTGCGCCGGATGCAAGAGCGTCCCCAAGATGCTTGCAGCATTTGCAAAAGTTCACAGCGTGATGGCGATAGAAAGATATTTCCCCCACAGCTGAACTATTAAAAGCGCTACCGTCGTGTGTGGAAGACAACTCTCGATTTCGAACTTCTTTTGCCATTTTTCTTTTCAAAAACAATCACGTAAATGAACATGCCCACCACCAAAAAGCAAAACAAACCAACCTTAAGAGATTTTTGTGGGGTTTTTTTTTTTTTTTTTTTTGGCAAAAGTGGCGGGGGCTGAGTGGAGACGATGCCAACCTGTGCACTTCCTTCCTCCGTACGATTCTCCTGGAGCCCCAAGCTGTTGCTTCACGAAACTTACACAATTAGCGGCGGGCGGGAGAACGCGGGCTGGGAAGCGGGAAGATTCTAGAATGGAACAGCAGCCTGCAGAGAGCCGGGCGAGCGGCGCAGGGTCGGGGTCCGTCCCGAGGGTGGGGGGACCTCAGCCAGGCAAAACCCCACCCCCAGCCACGCGAGGAGCTCGCAGCCCTGCGGGCGCCCGGGCCTGGCTAGTCACCGCCCGCTTCCCCCGGGGCACAACGCTGGGGGAAGCGCCGGGAAGCCATCTGTGCCAAAGCTTCATACCAGACAGGGCCACTTGTGGGGACAAAAATAAGAATTTAGGAAATGAGAAAAAACATACTGGGGTGAGGGGCACGGGCATGGGCACGGCGGCGGCGAGGCCGGGGGCACATCCTGGCGGCCGCTCGCGGACGGAGGACACGCGCGGGAACGAGTGCTCGAGTGGGCGCGGGCGCGTGAGCACGGGTGCGGGTGCGCGCGGGCTCGTGCTTGCGACCACCGGCGAGGGGTGGGTGCGTGTGCGGGGAGCGCGCCGCGCCGGCCGCCAGAGGGTGCGGGGCCGGTCCAGACGTGCGCGACCTCTCCCCCGCCCCCTCACGTCACTCCCGAAACTCCTAGAACGCGGCGGGCCGCCCGCGGGACTTTTGGGGACTTGGAACTTTCGGTCGCGCGGCCTCGGGGACCCTGCGCCGCTGCCCACTCCGCAGGCGCCCTGGCACTGCACCCCTCGGTAGAGGGAACTGGGGGGCACCCTGGGGCCCCGCCGTCCCCTCCCTCCCCCCGAATTACGAGCCGCTGGCGGCGGGAGGCCCTGCGGGCGAGCGAAGCACCGAGGCGACCCCGGTGGCGGCGGCGGCGGCGGGCGGGGCGTGTGCTCCGGAGTCCGAGGGGCCCGGGGGGGCGGGGAGACGGGGGGTGGAGGGGAGGGGGAAGTGAGGGGAGGGGAAGGAGGGGGAGGAGCCGCGGGGCCCGCGCCGCTTCCGAACCGGAAAGTTGGTCTTGCCGAAGTCCCGCCACCCCGGCGTGCGCAGTCCGCTCCGGCCGCGAGCCTCCGAGCCGGGCCGGCCGCCGGGGGAGCCGCGGAGGGGACACGAGCCCGCGAGAAGGTCCGGAGAAAGGGGGCACCTGAGCCCAAGCAGGGCCGGCGCGCCGAGCGGCGCCGCGACCCGCCGCTGAGGAGCGAAGGCGGCCGGCGGCTCTCCGCGCCCGGAGCGCAGGAGGCGCGGCGCCCGGGCGGCCCGGCGAGACAAAGGCGCGGGCCGGAGCCCTGCCTGCGGCCGCTCGCTCCGGGAGGGGCGGCCGGCGGCGGCGGGGGGGCGGCGCGGGGCGCGGGCGGCGGCGCAGACTCTCTATAAAGCGGCGAGCCCGGCGCGCCGGCGGAGACGGCGCCGCGCGGACGCCGCCAAAGTTTGCTCCTGCGCCCTGGGCAGGGCGGCCGCTCCGGGCCCGCGAGCCGCACCTGGGCGCCGGAGCGCGGAGCCCGCGATGTGAGGCGGCGCCGGGCCGCGCGCGCCCCGGTCCCGCAGGCGCCGGCCCCTCCTCGCCCGCGCGGCCGCTAATTGCGAGCGCGGCCTCATTTGCATAGGCCGCCGGAGTCCGCTGGAGGCCGGCCAATCGGCGCGGCCCTCCGCTAATGGCCATGCATTATTCACCAGCCTAATTGCTCGGCCCCATGCGCGGCCCGCGCAGCCGCCGCCGCCTCCGCCCGCGCCCCGCGCCCCGCGCCCGCCCGGCCGCCCCGCGCCGTCCCCGCCGGCCGCCCCGCTGATGCCGCTGCCCCGCTAGCAGCATGTCTCGGCGCAAGCAGGCCAAGCCCCAGCACCTCAAGTCCGACGAGGAGCTGCCGCCGCCGGACGGGGCTCCCGAGCACGGTGAGGGCCGCGGACCTCGGGGTGGCCGGGGTCTGGGGAAGCCGAGCTGCGGGGGCGGCTGCGCGCCGCGGAACGGGGGAAAGTTCCCTGGTTCCTGGAGCCCGTGTCCGCCGCGCGGCACCTGTCCCTGGGCAGGCCGGCCGCGGGGCCCCGGTCCTCCGCCCGGGCGCGCGGCGCGGAGAGTTGCGGAAACTTGGTTCGGCCGCGCGGAGTTGGAGCTGCGCTCGGAGGCGGCCCAGCGCAGGCCGGCGCGCGGGGCTGGGCGGGGGCGGGAGAGGTCCGCGCCGCCGCCTCCGCGCCGCCCCCCGGGCTCTCTGTGCCCGCAGGCTGGGGCTGGCCTCGGTGACCGCGGTCCCCCGGGCGTGCGCAGCGGCGGGGACGCGTCCGCGACTCACCTACCGCTGGACGCGGGCCGGGGAGCCCGCCGCCCGGGCAGCTTTGTTCGGTGCCGGGCGCCCAGGGCGGTGCGCGCTCGGAGCGGGGCTCCCGGCCTACGCCTCCCCCGGACGGCCCGCCGCCGCCTCGAGTGCCCCGAGGGCCGCGAAGCCCGCGAGGTTGGGGCGCGCTGACAAACCGGGGATCCCGTCCCGAAGCGAGTAGGAAGTCATTGTCGCCTGGCCTTCCTAATGGCCGCCTTGGGAATTAACTCGGGGGTAAGCTGGCCGCGGCGCTGGGGGGTGGTCCTTGCACGCGGTAGGACCCCGGCATGTTTCTGGCGGCTCCAAGTCCGCTGGGGCCTTTCCTGTTCTCCGATGCGCCCGCAGCCGGCCGGCGGTGGGAAGTCCTCCCCGTCCGGAGTGAAGGTAGGAGCCGGGCCGGGCGGGGACCCGCGCCACGGCGCTTCATCCCCGGAAAGTCGGGGCCGAGTCTGCAGTCCGGCGGCCTCCGGCGCGGGTCCCCAAGGTGCGGGCGGGGCGCAGGGCGACCCTGAGCGACCCTGGGCGGCCCCGGGCTCGGACAGCGAACAGTGGGTTCCCTGCGAAAGTAACCCGGCCAACTTTCTTGATTAAGCTTTTATAAGTTGCTTAGAGGCAGAGAGGCTTGTTTTTACTGTGAGTAGACTGCACAACGTGAAGGGCGTGAGAGTTTACTGCTCAGAGCAGTAAAGTTTGGCAAAGCGGGTATGCATCACGCCGGAGTGGAGAGGGGGAAAGCGCTTATAACGCGGTTGGGAATTCATGAATTAAGTACAATCGTAAACTCGGCCGGGTCTTTTTGTCGCCGCGGAGGTAAGGGAGACTTATCTGTGTCGCCTCGTCGCTAAAGATTAGAACAGGAGATATGCTAAAAAGAAACGCTTGCATATGGTGGGTAGATTAAGGACAAAGAATCTTTTTGTCATGGAAATGGATTTTTTTTTGTTTTGTTTACTTCATCACATAGAATTTCTCACACTTGGTTTGTTTTGTATTGCCCTCAATGACTACACGATCAAATGAATGGATTTATTTCTGCGGAATGAGAAAGACAGTCTTTCCTTCAAAAGAACTACATTGCATCCCAGTGAGGAATTTTAAAGCTTTATTATTGTGGTTCCTGAATAGCTTAAAATCGGCTTTCATAGCCGCCCCAAAATGCAACAATGTAAATACTTCTCAGCTTTGTAGGGTCGTTATCAAAATGTGCAATGTCTCCTTTTATTAAAGCATATTTTAATTAATAGAGTAAAACCTCTTGTATTTAACAATTAAGAAGCTGAGGCCCTGCTATTCGTTTTTAATTTCACTTCAGAAATGTGAGCATGGTGGACCTAGGAGTGTAAACATGTTGAGGGATGTAGAGCCTGTATTTGAAAACCTAAGATGGAGTAAATTATTTACAAGCTCTCCTTTGAATTACCCTCGTTGTTACTGAATTTATTTAGAGGTAAACATATTCAGGTTTTCTGCTCACCGTAGGGTTGAAGTTTTTGTCGAGCCTGTGTTTTTCACAGTCATTCCGAGTTGGAATCAAGATGTTACCACCGTTCCTGATCGTATTTTGCAACAGGCCAGAAATAGCCTGTCTGGGGCTGAGCTCTGGTGGAGTAGTGTGTTTCCTCGATTGTTTTAGGGGTAGTTTAGGCAAACTATTTTAAAAAAATAGTTCTTTGTGATTTAATTATTCTGAAGCTGACTGTTCATGGAGCATAAAAGATACTCTGTTCTCTCTGGACTCAAGGAATGCTTGTGTATATATTACTCTGTCGTGCTGATCGTCGTTAGTAAGATAACTATGTAAAATATTTTTTTAAAGATAAATGGAAAACTAAAGTACTCCAACATGAATCAGATGGTCTCAAGATTTTAATTTTGTTAAATGCAATGGAAATAAACAGACTGTGCGTGAAGTTATAAGTGAGCTAAGTTAGTTTACAGTGTTTTAGAAATGCAGTAAATAATTCCTTTATCACTTTGGTGTGACATTAATTAAAGCAGTAGATGCATGCAGTGAAATAGAAGGCTATTGATAATGCCGTGAAAAAGAAATATCATATGCAAAATTTTTAGTATAATATGGGGGGGCAAAGATGCACAGTCACATTAATTTACAGTAAAAAGAAAAGAAATATGACTAGTATTTTTCAGGCATTGGTTTTTAGGGAAGAAATGAAAAGATAGCTATCCAAAAATAGCTTCAGTGCTATCCAGACCTTATCATGGCAGGAATGAAATATGATGATATGTTTAGAATGAGAAAAAGTAATAATGGTTTACGTAAAGTTCTAAAGTTATCCTGTTGTAAAAATGTAAGTATGACTGAGGTTTAGATTCCCAGTAAGAACTATCTTTTGAAATTGCAAATTATTTCATTCCTGCTTCTGAAAATTTAGAAATAAGTGTGATGCAGCTTTAGGATGCAGCTAAATATATGCCACCATTAATGAAATCCTTTGAGCCAGCTGAATATTGTTCTAAGAAAAATTAATTAAAACTTGTAATGACAGAACAGCCCTTATACTCCTACTAAGACCTTTAAAAGGTGTAATATTGCTATCCTTTTATCGTATAAAATACGGCTTAGCAAAGATGTATTTTATTGTCATTAGAAAGAAAATATGTATTTAAGGAAGAACAAAAGGATATTATAATTTAAAACAATTTGCCATCCTGTATTTTGTTTGTTAACACTAATTGCTTCAAAGTGTGTTTTTATTTCCTGCCAATTTACAGTCATATGGCTATCTTAAAAATCCTTTTAAATGTGGTGAGCATGTGATTTAAGAATTTACCAGCGGTATTCACAGACTGTGTTTAAATTAAGGGAAAGAAGGCCACCAGCCCTTGGTGAGGAGATCTTTTCTCTTTTATCTGTATATGCATGGTTTGCCTGGGTGCCTCCCCCCAGCACACGCTACACACATTTACAATTCAGCATTCCAAAAGGAAACAATACAGAAGCCGCTTTCTAACATTCGTGGGCAGATTGTTTTCTCTGAAACCTGGAAGGTGAAAAGTAACTAAGTGAGGGGGGAAAGGAATGGAAGAATTTGCAAGCATTTATTTTAAAAATAACATTTAAAAAACCTAACCTATTTAAAAATGCATAATTTGGTGGTCAACTAAAAGCATTACAATTAATTCCTACTCTTTGGAGAAAGCTGATTATGTAACATTTTTATGTACATTTTAAACTTCCACAACATATGCATGATCCAATATTTTTAGATTTGTTCAGAGCCAGAAAAAGAAGGAAGGTATGGACCCACAGCAGGAATTACTTAGCAAGCTGATTATTTTTTGTGTACAAAGATGATGGCAAAAGTGGGTCAGATTTCATTTTCAGCTGCAATCTCTAAGCGGCTTTACCATTCATCTCAAGGTACCTCTAGGAACATTTTCTCTTAGGGGGAATTCACCAAGGTTTCCCTTCCGTGTGCTGAACGGCAGTTGGAATTGAGCTTTCTTAAATATAAGTATTGGCACAGGCTTAGTTAAGTAAAATAAAGTCGTCTTAACTGCTAATGAGGTTATGTACTGTCTTTCAAAGCTGCAAAATAGTTTCAAGAAGGATGATTTTTAAATAGTTATAACAGGAAGGTTTTTTTTGTTTCGTTAGTTTTTATTTTCCCACACGATTTCTTGACTAGTTGCCAGGGTAAGACCAGCATATCTTAGTCCCCTGAAGACGAGAGCCAGTTCCACTGCTGGGGGACAGGTTTGTAACTACAGCATATGTTAAGTTGCTTCACATTTCATGTAAAATCAGACGTAAATAAAATCTATGTAGAAATCGAATGTTTTAATATTATTTTAAATAAACCTTTGTATTTAAAAAAAGCCTCATCCTTAGATTTTTCTGTTGTAATTTAAACACCTTTATGGTTTCAAATGCAGTTAACTGTCTGTGATTTCCAAGCAAACCAGTAAGACATGTCAGGTTACAGACAGAATAAAATATTAATTGAAATAATAAAATAGTGTAATGGGCTCTATTTCTGTTAGAGCTGAGGATTGATTTGTTTCTTAATTAGAGGGAAGAGTTCTCCAGGCTGCAGCGCTGTCCACCACGGAGAGCTGGTGATGCCAGTGTGGTGTCTCAACCATGTCCTTCGTGGCCTGTCTTCTCCGGTCACCCCCCAGATTAGTTCTGCTTACCATCCAGAGTCCTTACCCCCCTTTGCATGCCCAGAAAGCCTTCTAGCCGGCACAGCATTGAGCCTTGTTGTCTTCAGTCTGTGAGGAGGTGGGTGCAGAGTGCTGGCAGCTTCCCACCGGCTCTCCCTGAAGGTGGGTGGTAAGGAGGGCTTTGACAAGCCTTGCTGACTTAACCTTTGCCTGCTTTGCCCTGCCAGGGGTGGCCACTAGATGTCAAGCTCATAATACAATTAGTGCATCTGTGCTGTTGACCTTGGTAACAGGACTCAACACTGTTCCATTAAGTGTTAACACTGAATCTGAGTGTTAACTAGAGACCCGAGAGTTTGCTCCTCGCTGCACAGCTTATCAGATGCCCATCTAGTTCAGCACAAGTGTTTATAGTTCTTAAAGAAGAAGCGAGCACGGTTTCCTTTTGTGCAGCTATTACGTGTTGAACTGTTTAATTAACCCTGCAGGTGCCATGGCACTTTGTCTTAATTCGTCTGCATTTCTGGTCCTCTTTTCGAGGGTGACCTCTTGGCAGCACTGTTTGATAACTCGATTGTATGACTTGAATACATGCAGAGCCACTGGTTCGACGACCCAGGGCACTGTCTTTTCCAGGGTGATTTTTTGCATATGTGTAGACTTTTCCTGTAGAAATGGAACAGCGCGGTGAAGTGATGACAAACGATGGAAATGGTTTAATAACCTAACCCGAGTGCGAGCATTCTGATGGTTACAGTTGATCAGAGCCTGTTCCTGGACACACTGCAGTGTGTGCTTCTCTAGGGCTGTTTAGACCCAGGTGTTTATACGTCTAAGTGGTTTTGCTTATTTGTTTATTTTTAGGCATAGTGGATTTGAAAAATGACCAGTGGTGGGGTAGCAAGCAGAGGCACTTTCAAATAGTCACATCATCAGATAGCACATTTAATTTCACATATCAAATCTGAGTTTAAACCATATGCATCTTAACCAGAAGTGACTATGCACAAACGTTGTTTTCACCCCTCACCGAATATTGATTGAAATTTTTCTCATCGGCTGACATATTTCAGGTTTGTGTGTTTTTCGTTAGGCATAGATAGTGATATATGTGTATTCATCATAAGCATGATTACAGCATAACATCTAAATGAAAGAACTATTGTGCAACCTTGAAGTGTAACAAACATCTTATTATGTGATACAGCATCGAGGCAGATAGTTAAAACAAGCGTGAGTGTTGTGGCTGCTTTCCATCTGCATATGTCCATAAAGGAAACAGTGTTTCCCTCCCTGGTCCTTCACCACACAGATTAAAAACTGCAAATGTTTTAAACAGAAGACATTTGGTGACTGTGCCACAGGTGGTCGCTACTTAACAAATTTGAGATGTGGGCCACTGAGTTGCCTAAGCAAGTGTGCGGGTCAGTGCTGGTGTTCAGCATAACAAGAGTGCCCTCCACCGTTCAGCTCCATGCGCACAAGCTTGGAGGGCTAGGGAAAAGGACACAATTTTTCTATTGCGTCTGGAATTTCTTCTACATTGTTAAACACAGTAGGGGTCTCTATTTGTCTCCTCCTGTTTCACAGCTTGGGCTCAGTATGTGATAATTCATCTTTCTTTATGGGATTCAAAGCTATCATAAGGAGTTAAAAAGAATTAATTTGCAAGAAAATAAGTGTCTCCTAACAATTTAGGAAAACTTGAAAAATGCTTTCTAGATTTTTAAGGGATGGTAGAGGCCAAGTGGAAAGTACGTTTTCTTTTCCTGAAGACCCACGTGGCTTTTAAAGTTACTAATTAAAGTGGAGAAGTTAACATCCCTTTTCCCATACTTTAACAAGTTTGCTTCTCCTTTTGTTAATTGTGAGGAATTAAAAATCTGTAGCAAAAGTGTAGCAGAATAAGTTGAGATTTTGTGGTTGGTAAAATTATAAAACACTGATTTACTACTACTACTTTGTAATTGGTTAGCTTATTTACAAGCCACTGTACTCCCAAAAGAAAAAATAAAACAGCCTTGCTAAGAACTGTAGTTTGAAATTTTTTAAGAAAGCACTGTCTCAAATATTCTTATGTATATTACAACAATGCTTTTCACTTGTGGCTTGAAAAAGCTCACCATGCGTGAAAACATTCTGCCTGTCTTCTGACACGTCATTCTTTCTCGGAGCATAATATGCTTTTACAGACAGTGAAAACACGATACATGTATATTATATAACAGACCAGGAATGACTGCAGAGAGAACAGTGAAACAGTTTGGGGGGCTCCTTTCACGCTGAAGGAGTTGATCCTAAGAATAGGAACATCTTTGTTAAACATCTTCTGTGTGTTTTATTAGTGAGAAGAAAAAAAATCCATGTATTTTTAAGACTGTCATTGAAGCTATCCTTTTGTTAGAGGCTTTCTCTAAAAGGCCGTGGGACCCGTTTCCCCTCTGTGTAGCTTCAAGAATGTTTGAACAGTGATAGAGGTAGAAACCCTGAAAATCTTAAGTATAAATAGCAAGTGTGGGGATAGCTGTAAACTAATTATACATTTCCTCTTATGCTGAAATAGCTTTATTTTTCAGACTCTGTTCTTCACCCTCCTCCTGACTGCGTTCAGGAAAACAGATTCAGCGTTAAGTACACATGCCCCAGTTGAAGGCATGGGCTGGGACATACTTGACGTTAGTAAAGCTGGGTTGTTCCCAGAACAGCTTCTGCCTCACGATGATGCACAATGAGTACAGCAGATCAGAATGGGACTTTTACATAGTAACCTGGACCGAATGTTCCTGTGAACCGAGAATGGGAGGCCCTGGGTTAAGTTCTGTCACTGGTGAATTGGTTGCCATCTTTCTTCACTTGTAATATAACCCTTATGACTGCAGATTCCTGCCTCAGCCCTTGCCTGTTAAAGTTTGAGGTCTCCTAGTCGTTGAACAGTCAGTATGAAGAAAAAAAATTTCTTTGATATTAATAACATTTACAATGCTTGTTTTTCAATTCCTCCCTTAAGAAAGAAAAAATTTCCAGTTGCATTGGAAATAAATTTCTCAAACTTGTACTGTTTTTACGTGGTTTTACCTTGAAATAAAAATTTTAAGCCATATTAACTAATAGATGTAACGTCTTCTATTTTTAGAACACAAAGGCCAGTTTAAAGTGTAAATTTAATTAAAAGATGGTTGAATTCATTTGAATCCGACATAATATTGGCTTAAAACAAGGCAAGATTAAAGGGCTTTAAAAGTTATATGATGAAATTTTGAGCTGCATTTGGATTTTTCCTATATGGGTTTTCTTGTTATAGAAAGCATTTTTTAAAAAGAACAAATACTGCCAGATGAGCACATATACACTGTAACACTCTCCGTGTGGTCCCTGTAACCAGGAGAGCCCTTGAAGCCGGCATCACAACTTTATTTCTCTCGCTCCCGTCTCTGCGTCAGGACTCGCCCTTTCACTCTGCACTTCAGGACAATGGCTGCCTCCTTGTAAAGAGCTGCGTCTCTAGTAAAATAGGCTCGTTTTGGTTATTTCCTACCAGTCAACGCAGTGGAAGTGCTTATTGTTGTTTAATAACTTTCTTAAAATATGCACCCAAAATTTCAATTCCATACGGGAAATGTTAGGGTTTCTTTTTATTTCCATTCGTTGTAGTCAAGACTGCTTATAAAATTTGTGCTTCTCTATAACTTTTATGGAATGCTAATCACATGCAGATTTTGATAGAGAAACACACTCATAGCCTGAGCAACTGAGAATAACAGGTAATGTGACCATATTATGATATTTTACACAAACTCCAATTTAAAAATTATAGGTGGTACTTCCAGATTATTTGCCCAAAATAAGAGATCTGAATTCTATTGAAGAATTTTTCCTTCACTAATTGTAGTTTTTAAAATGTTTTAGTCAAAAGACAAATTTATTATGAAACTTTGCTTATATTGTCTGTTTTTCTTAGGTTCATTCACATAATGAACTGTTAACAGGTCTAAATGGTCAGAATGCCATTTTTTACACAATTTTCTTCAATTTTGCTTTCCTTCTTCAATTTTAGAGGAGTGCAAGTGGAAAGTTATTTTACTTTGACAAGAATATCTTCATCATGTTTAGGTAATTATCAGTTGTGATTGCATTAAACAGAATGACTTATTACTTGGTAGAAAGTGCTTAAATATTCTATGCACAATTTCTATGATTGAGAAACAGTTGTAATTTTGCAAACCTGCCAATGGGAGAAAAAGAAATTACCTGTGGGAACACTTCCCAACTTCCATGAATTTGGAGATAAACCCTAAAAATACTTAACATGCAAAACCAACGAAAACGTAAAAATTTGTCTTTAACGTAAATGGAGATTTGTTTGGCTTGCTTAAGACCTTTGAGAAAAAAGTACAGTGTGAAACAAGGTCGTATTTCTCTATTTCACTTGCCATAGTTTGCTACAAAGAAAACCTGGGAAATATTCATTTGTAAAGATAAAATTTATTTGCAGTTAAGTAAGTTAGTTCTTCCAACACTGAACACACTTCACAGGATCCAGAAATCAACCTAATTTTAAGCATTTTCTCAGTGAACTTCTCTAACACATATTCCATATAAAAAAAAGTATTTTTTGAATAAGATGTACACTGTAAAATTTTAAATGTATATACCATGTGAATGCTTTTATATACCATATAGGTTATATATTTTATCTCCTCTAAGGAGTTAAAGGTAGAATTCTATTTCAAGAAATTAGCAATATTTAATTTCTTGGTATTTTTCTTTTAAAAAAGTATTAAAATATGAGGATTATGGCAGGCCTTTTATATCATAACTTTAAAATATTGGAAAAGAATTTTTAAAAATATTCTGTTCCGTCTTTATAATAGTTATAATTGTTATGATGTAGTATAACATTGATTCCAACTTGATTGCTTAATACAAAGGAACTTTTCTTTTATGGCCACTTAGACTTTTTTAATATATGGGTCTGCAGAAGAACATTCCATTATCATAAAGAAATTTAAAAGTAGAGGTCCTTTGCATTGTGTGGTAATTCTTTAAATACACGACTAGAATTTGAGAAGCTTTTATTTCTTATTAATCATTAAGAAATTGTTTATCTGATGATTTTAGTTTGGGTTTTTTTTGCCCTGTTCCATAACCTTAGCAGGTTTAAAATTAGGTTTTGCATACACTGAGCAAAGTTAAGTCCTCGGCGTGTTTATTTTGTCAGTGTGCCTATCTGCAGTATAAATCAGCTATGTCTGCTTCCAGCTATACTAACCCTCATTACAGATACCTATTACATTCCGTCCTTCCTACAGTAATGAGGCTTCTTGCAGTCTGATCTTCAGCACTGAATTTAGTTTAAAAGTCTAGCAGGTCTTTATGGGCTGCAAGCTCTAACTTCTTTTCCCCTCCAAATGGTTTAGCCAGTTAAGAAAATGCTAATTGAACACTGCTAATAATTTTTTAAAGGCATGTATAAATTACCTGGAAATAATGGCCTCATGGAGAGCAGCAGACTAGCCTGGAAAAAATATTTTTATTTTCTTTTCCAGTAGAGGGACCAAATGTTTTTACAGGGTATTTTTTAGAAATCAAATTTCTCTACTGAAATAAGTGCCAAATTATTCTTTTTCAAAAACCCTGAAAGAATAAATCTGGAGACTTCTTAGCAAATACATTTGTTGGTGTTATAACATCATTTCCGGGACACAAACCTGAGGATGTTTGTTCTCTCGGTGGGCTGTGCACAGTAACAAAAGGCTGATGCACAGCTGTCCTTGGTCTCTGTTCAAACTGATCTGATGCTGTCCCTCCATCTGTAAGTTGACGAGAGGCTGTTGCAAGTCAGGAATACCCAGGCCAGCACGTGGAGCCCCAGTGATTATTGAACATGACCTTCCCCCCCACCACCAGAAAAATAGGACTAGAAATGTTATCGTATGTTGGTTTCTCATTCCTGTATAGCTATTTATTTGATCAGGTGTGAATTGGAATTGTTCATTAAACGTGGTTGTTATTCGGCACAAGAGGGTAAAGGCAGGCAGGAAGTAGCCGCCTACAACAGTAATTAAACATGTGTAACCAATTACAGGGTTTTCCACTATGGCACAAGCATATAATTTGCTAAGTCTTTCTATGAGAATAGATGAAAATAGGTACAAAAAGTGTGTCTGACTACAACATTCTCATGTTAAACATGTCAACATAAATGAACTTTAAATATATAATTTCTAGTTTGTTAACAAATCGCTGAACTCTATTGGCTGATCACAATAACATAATTTTGGTTCATTTCACCACGAAATATTGCATCTGACAGAGCCAATTAGTTGTATTAAACATGATTAATTTTAGGCCTGGACTATATTGATGATATTCATTTGGCAAATCCTAACATGTAGAAATGGACCCTGTCTGAAGGGAAAGGACAGAAGACTGAAAAAGAAGCCGGAT